>NW_007247600.1:267838-343242 GCF_000164805.1 Carlito syrichta
TGGGCGCCAGAGTGAGATTCCAATTCAAAAAAAAAAAAAAAAAAAAAAAAAAAAAAAAAAAAAAAAAGCAAAAGACAACACGCTTTCAGACTTTAAACATTATGACAAGGCTACAGTAGCCAAGATGGTTTAGCATTGCTACAAGAAGAGGCAAATAGACCAATGAAACAGGACAGAAATTCCAGAAGAAAAAACATGGTTTTTCAATTAGCTCATCTTTGACAAAGTTACCAATAACAATAGTTGGGGAGAGGAGACCATATTTAGCAAACGGTGCTAGGAAAATTGGCTAATCACAAGCAGAAGAATGAAACTGGACCCCCCACCTATCACCATTTACAAAAATCTACTCAGAAATGAATCAAAGACCTAAATATAAAACCTCAAACTATAAGAATCCTAGAAGAAAATGTAGGAAGCACTCTTAGGCACATCAAAGTTGGCAACAAACTCTTGATCAAGTCTTCAAAAGTGAATGCCACAAAAGCTAAGAGAGACAACTGAGACCTAATCAAACTGAAAAGCTTTTGCACAGCAAAAGAAACCTTCAAGAGAGTAAAGAGGCAACCCGCAGAATGGAAAAAAAATTTGCAAATTATGCATCTGGCAGAGGCCTAACATCCAGGATCTACAAGGAACTCAAAGTGAAAGGAAAAAAAAAATTGCACTAAAAACTGGACAGATGACATGAACAGACACTATTCAAAAGATGACAGACAAGTAACCAACAAATACATGGAAAACTGCTCAACTTCACTAGTCATCAGGGAAATACAAATCGAAATTATAATGAGATACAACCTAACTCTGGTAAAGTTGGCTATCATTAGTAAGTCAAAAAACAGCAGATGCTAGCATGGGTGTAGAGAAAAGGGAATGCTTCTACATTGTTGGTGGGCGTGCAAGCTAGTTCAGCCACTATGGAAATCATTGTGGTGATTCCTAAAAGAACTAAAAATCCATCTTCCATATGATCCAGGAATCCCTTTCTTGAAAATATGCCTGGAGGAAGACAAATCACTCTACAGAAAAGATACCTCCACACGCATGTTTTTGGCCACACTATTCAATACAGCAAAAACATGGAACCGTATTATAACCATTATAACCATATATCCAACCCTGCTGCTCATTGAAGGTAGACTGGATAAAATGAAAGGGGGTACCTATAGAAACCTAGAATAAACTTAGTTTAGCATAGTCTTTTTGCCTTATCATAGCCATTTGTGCTCAGACTTTACCCCAACACACTTTGAATCTAGCACAGGTTAGACATAAATAACAAATTTTCAATAGGCAGATTTTAGGAGGCATTCAGACATTCTACTGCAGGCCAAGCTGGCATCTACTCCACCCCCTCGGAAACTCCCCAACAGATTCAAGACAAGGACAGAGCCATAGAAATGATAATTGACCACCTTTTTGCTAAGTAGTCTGTGGATCTGAGGAGTCTCTTGCAGGAAAACCTCTCCCCTGTTTCCTCCCATTTAGCCCACTACCACCACGGCAACAATCATGTCACTAACCCAGCCACCTGCCAGCTGTCCAGCACCTGACATCAGTACCTGCCTCTTCGTACCTGAGCTTACCTGCTCCTTCATGAAGACCTGGAGCAGACCAACACCCAGTCACCTTAATGACCTTCCCCCATCCAAGGGAAATGGTTAAAAGGACTCAACCACGAGCAACAAGTCGCCATTGCCTTACTAGACTCTGGTGTGGCTGTGTCTCTTTGAGCTATGGTTGTCGCCATGTTTCCTGGCTTTGTTCTTACTTGCCTTGGGGAGGTGAATCTTCTCTTTCTTTCTCTTTCTATTTTGCTTTTTAAATAAACTATATTTTCTAATCTAACTTCTGTGCAATTCTTTGCATCTTTCATGTGGCATCGGATTGCACACCAGACACCCCATACCCCCAGCTGGGCTGACCTAACATTCTGGAGACCCCACTGGGAGGCTCTAACATAAAGAAAATGTGGTATATATACACATTGGAGTATTATGCAATCATAAAGAAGAACACAATCATGGACCTCACAGCAAATTGAATGGAGTCAGAGACCATAATACTTAGGGATCTATCACAGAAACAAAGCACTAAATACCACATATTCTCACTCATACGTAGGCTTTGACATTAGTCACATTAGCACAAGAGAGAGATCAGCAGTCACTGAACACTGCTAGGAGATGGTAGGTTCTTTGGGTAAGGAGAGATTGAATTCTTCAAGCATGGCTGAAAGGGCTGCCTCTACTACGAGAAAAGACTTGACTCAATTGAGTTTGAGATACTCAGTTTTTTTCAAAATCTGCCTGTATGTCACCATTCTAATTTTTAGAATCCCTTTCCTTGTAACTCAATTCCAGGATTTTAACAAAAGTGCTGCATTGTTCACAATAGCAAGAACCTGGAAACAACCATGCTGTCCATCAAAAGAGGACTGGATTTAAAAAATGTGATACATATACACAATGGAATATTATGTAGCCATAAAAAAGAACAAAATCATGAATTTCGCAGCAATCTGGATGGAAGTGGAACTTATAACTGAGTGATCTCTCACAGAAACAAAGATCTGAGTATCACATGCTCTCACTCATAAGTGGTCCTTGAAAAACTATCGTAATACTATAAGAAAAGGATTGACAGTGGCGGGAAACTATGGGGGGGCAAGGAGGGGAAGGGAGGTGGGATTAATGGTAGTCAGTATCTGTCTGGGGACAGGGGGGCACACCTCATCAACAAGGGTACCTGCACAAGGCATATTTGTACGCCTAACCCTTAACTGTACCCCACAATTTTAAAATAAAACAAAACAAAGGAGCCCCTAGAGTTTGGGAATTGGATTTACTTTGTAATTCAGCCACTGATAGAATTAGACTTTGGGTTTAGTTTCCAGAAATGTTGCCCTCTGGTTATAGGAGATAAGAGGTTATTTCAATGCACTCATAGAAGCTTTTGGGCCTATGATGGATTTTACGTAGGAATTTAAAACCTCAAAAACTCATCTTTTCCTATCCCCAAGTTCTCCAGAGCAGTTAAATGTGACTAAGGAACCCATTATACTCCTTATTTTTATTAAAAGTCTGTATAGCATCAGATCCTTGGTCACCCAGTGCCTTGTTTTCTGTAGGCACTTGATTACAGGTATCTGTAGATGATAATTTGAGTAAATGTTTTGCCATTGCGTGCTAGGGATTACCAGTTCCCTGGCTGCTGCTGGAAACAGGGTCATTAATGTCTTTAAATATAATTGTGTCAGACAACCAATTCCAGGGAACTAGAATCAGTTCAGAGATTTGCTCTTAAGATTCAGTTCCTCTGAAATATAGCATTTTTATCATTAGTCTATTTCTTCAAGCACTATTTTTGTTAATTCTACATTACTGCCTTAGTTGTTTCACAACTGTTTTCTTATGCCTATTATTATAGCATATCTTTTCAATTTTTTTCCCCAAACTGTTTGTATTTAAAATGAATCACCTGTAGGGAGTATATAGTTGGGTACTGCTTTTTAAAAAAATGCAGTCTGAAAATGTCTTCGTATTAATAGGAGTGTTTAATACATTTATATCTGATACAACATTTTATAGTTTGAGTTTAATTCCATTTTCTTGCTATTTGTTCCTTTTATATTTTGTTTCTGTTTCTCCTTTTCTGCCTTATTTGGGCTAAACACTCTTAGTTTCCATTATTTTTCTTTTGTTGTCTTTTTAACTATGGAGAGATATAACATGATTACTGATTAGTAGACTCAATACTTAAGATGTCTAATCCTTTAATGTTATCAGGAAAATATAGCAGTACAAAATATATATGCACTTAATTGCAGAGCATCTGAATTTATAAACCATACATGACAAAACTAAAAAATAATGAACAAATTTGCTTCCTGGATCAGATATTTTAGCACTTCTCTCTCCACAATTAAATTAGACTCAATTTTATATGAATAAAAATTCCACAGGAATTTTTTTTTGGCAGAAATTGGTACAGTTATCCTAAAACTTATATGAAACATCAAAAACCACAGAATGGACTAGGTAATTTTGAAGGGATAGCAAAGTAGAAGACTTATCCAACCTTCTTTTAAGACTCAAAGTTTCAGTAAAGACAGTGAGGTATTGGCCTAAATTTATACATGTTGACCAATGCAATAAAATAAAGTCCCAAAGTGGACCCATATATAAATGGTTGATTGGTTCTTTGTGTTAAAGAAACCAATGTCTTTCACTGAATAAAGAATAGATTTTTTAAAAAGAAATACTGCTTGAATTGCTGAATATTCATATACTTACTACTACTACTACCAAACCTCAAACCATTCCTTAAAATAAGCACAAAATTAATATGAAATTAAACCAAACTTAATAGCTAACATTATAATTATTCTAAGGGAAACAGAAAAAATAGTTAGGACATTGAATCAAAGTTTCTTAGAAAGAAAGGTAATAACCACAGAAGAACTAAATTTTATTAAAATTAAAACCTACTCTTCAAAAACGCTGTCAAGAAAACGAAAAGTAAACATTCATAACATATATTTGGAAAGAAGATATGCCTACTCAATTTAATAATAAAAACTATAAAACCCAATTAAAATGGGCAAAAATGTTTACAGACATTCACTAAACTGGTTATATTATCAGCTAAGAATAACACGAGAAAGTGCTCGCCTTCACTATTCATCAGCTTAAAACCAAGAGATACTACACACCTTACAGAATGGATAAAATAGAAAGAAATGGCAATACCAAGTGCCAAAGAGGATTTGGAGCTATTGGAACACTTGGATTGCTGATGGGAGTCTAAAATGGTGCAATTATTTCAGAAGACAATGTTTAGTTTCTTACACAGATGAAAAATATGCTTCTCAGAAGATTCACCAATTCTACTTTTAGGTAGTTACTTCAAAGAAATGGAAATATATGTCTAAACAAATAATTGTTTATGAATGTTCATAACAACATTAATAATAACAGCACCACACTGAACACTGTCCAAATGTCTATTGATAGGTACGTGGATAAATCAGTTGACGTATATTCATACAATGCAATAATACTTAGCAATGACAGACAAAACAATCAACTACTACTATACCCGTAACATGGATGAGTCTCACAGAAATGAGCTGAGTGGAAGAGGCTGATCACTGGGGAATGTATACAGTGTGCCTCTCTTCACATGTGATTTTTAGAACATACAAAACTAATGTGCAGTGATAGAATGAAGACCAGTGGTTGCCCCACGCAGGGGAAGGGAAGGGATTATCATTGAGACTGAATGCAAAGAGCAAGAGAAAATTTACTGGGTTTGGGGAATATTCTATGCAATGATTGTGGGGTTGGTTACATGAGAGGATACATTTGTCAAAAGACACCAACCTGTATACTTTAAATGTGAGAAATTTTAAAGCATAAATTACACCTCAATATCAAAAAGCTGATTTTATAACATGACCTGAAGTCACTTGTCATAGAAATTCTTTCTGAGGGTTGAGTTCTGTTCTAGAGTTCTAAGAGGAAAAGAAAATCTGTCAAAGGTAAAATAGAGTCAACCTATTGGAAACTCCACATTCTGAAGCTTCTTTCTATATTTTATTTCTAGAGTATTTTCCCAACACTTCCAGTTAAAAACAAACTTTTTGTTTATGTTTACACCTTCCTAATGTATTTCCATGAGAATAACATTTCATACTTGACTCCCTCAGTTTTCCACATCAGAATTATTAACATTAACCTGCAATAGTCTGAGTTTTTATAAATGATTCTGAGTTTTATTTTCTTAACACAAATCAGTTTTGGAAGGGATAAGGTGTTTATTTGAAAGCATTTTAATGACACAAGACAACATAAGAATCATTAACAAACAGTTCTCACAAAAATGAAAAGGCAATCACTGATAACTAACAAGAGCAAACTATATGGCTTTTAAATTCTGAACAAATGTTTATAAGGACAGGTATTATTTCCATTTCTATTTTGTGAGAAGGTCAAATGTCATCAGAAATCAGAAGCATGTAGATTTGGTTTTGGCACATTAAAAATTTTTACTGGCCAGGCATGGGAGCTCAGCCTGTACGTAATCCCAGCACTTTGGGAGGCCAAGGCGAGAGGATTACCTGAGCCCAGAGGTTTGAGATCAGCCTGGGCAATTTTGTGAGACCTTGTTTCTACAATACATCAAAAAATAAGCTGGGCATAGTAGCATGCATCTGTAGTTCCAGCTACTTGAAAGTCTGAGGCAGAAGGATCAACTGAATCCAGCAGGTCTAGGCTGTGGTGATTGTTAGCATGACACTGCGCTCCAGACTGGGTGACAAGAGGAAGACTCCAACTCAAAAAAAAAGAAAAAGCAAAAAAGGTTCACTTTCCGTACCTTGCACTATGGGAATTCAGTCTTAGGAGCTTTGGTTATTTGAAATTATTTGGCTACTTTCCTGAGGAAAAAATAGTGCTGTTAATATTACCCTAGCCTTGTTAAATTAGGAAAAGAATGCTAATAAAAGGTGACATGCATCCAAACAAAGATTCTTTGAAAACAAACACTTCTCAGATATGAAAACTAGATAACGCAGCAAAGCATTTTATTAATTGAAATAAATAGTATTGATGTAATGATGAAAACTGACTGCTTGGGAAATAGGAAAAAAATAATCACGAGAAGGTGAATCACTTTCTAGACATGCAAATAAGGATTTGTGGGTACCAAGAGAAAACGGCAAAATGTACTGGAAATTATTGACACATTTTTATTTATCTTTCTTTGAGAAGCTTTGAAAATTGGAATAACATACTTGGCTATAGAGGATGATAAGTCTTTCAGGTCTCAAAATGAAGAATCATGGAAAATGATTTGATCCTTCCTGTGGCTGTCCAACTGTGCTAGGAGATCTTGAATAGACCCTGTGTCAAACTCCCCAGTCCCCAGGACCCTGCCTGATTCTGTGTGGAGAGTTTGACTCTGGGGCTGTGGTGACTGTGTAACACTGGCTGGTGATGGTTTCAATTCTTCATTTCCAGCTTCTGCACTCTCCGGTCAATTTTTTGATTGCTGCTTTGGCCTGTGCTGTCTTTTTGGTGGGAATGATGATGATGCTTATTAGCATGGTCAGGTCCATAAAGGAAAATTTACTGTAAATTGCACTTTTGTTTCAGAGGATCGTTCTGTCATCCTTCTATCTACCACTTGTGTTTTTATCTCTGTTAAGAGATCCAGCGCCGGGCTGGGTGGCTCAGCCTGTCATCCTGTGCCTTTGGGAGGCTGAGGTGAGTGGATTGCCTGAGCCCGCGGGTTCGAGACCCGCCTGGGCAGCGAGACCTCATCTCTACAATAAATCAAAAAAATCAGTTGGGCGTGGTAGCGTATGCCTGTAATTCCGGCTACTCGGAAGGCTGAGGCGGAAGGATCGCCGGGGCCCAGCAGGTTGAGGCTGCGGTGGCCGGGAGCGGCCACTGCACTCCAGTCTGGGCAACAGAGTGAGACTCCACCTCAAAAAAAAAAAAAAAAAAAAAAGAGATACAGCATTGTCACTGATCCTATCCAAACAGGTTCACTGCCTTTGTTTCTGGCATATGTAGTCCCTTCTCTGACTCCTTTCCGTTACTTATGCTTGTTTCCTTCTTTTCACAGGTGTGCAGTAAAGCTGGGCTGGAGGAGTCAGTGTGGGAGGCGGTCTACCTGTGTGGGAAGCTGTCCAATTGCAGCAAATCAAAATCGGGCATTGGTGAATTTTCTATTATTTTTCATACTCCGAGATTTTCCAAGATTTTTTACTCCGAGATTTTCCCCATTTTTAACCCCGAGATTTTCCTCATTGTTAAACACAGGCCAGGAAAATTGAAAGTATGACCAATAAGACTGCAAATTATCAGACAAAAACAGAGTAGCCAAAGGGAGAGAAAAGCAGCCAAACACTGGGAATTGCAGTAAATGGCGTTTCTGATTTCATGGTTGCCACACTTCATTGATTAAATCATTAACACCTTAGTAGTTTTCATTATACTCACATATATTTATGAAATACTAATTCAGAGTGCATACTATAACGCAACAATGAACCTCTTGATTTATGCTTTCTTTTATCCTTGGTTTCAGGCAGCCAGCAAACTGATTGTCACTGGCAAAGTCTTTAGAGAGAATTCCTCAACAATGAACTTGTTTTCTGAGTCGTTTCTTGTTTTAGACTGGGAGAATTGAATGCAGATTTACAAATGGACACATCATGAGAAGAAAATATTGATGTTACATGAAAAACTACATGATTACATATCATGTAATATAAAATAATTGAATTATGCTGCAATTTTCACCCAAACACTTACATTTAGGAGCACTGTACATTGGTAATCTTACATTAAAATCCAGTTATAATAGAAACAGCATAACCTTGAAGCTAGAACTGCCTGGATTCCAATAACAAATCTGTCATTCAATCTTTGATCCTTGCCTTTGGGTATTGGATTATCTACCTGGCTTTTGTCTCTGCACAAATGCTCTATAACTGTCAGGTGATATCTAAATCTGCCCCAGCCTCCTGGGACATTTCATCCCTATTAGTGGCATCTACTTTTCTGGGAGGGAGCACCTTTCATTATTATGCTTCCTGCCAATGATAAATTTGACCTGAATTCATTAAAAAGAAGGCACATATGCATTAAACATAAGTTTTAGATGAAAGGTGAATTTAACATATTGTTTTATTCTTAAATACATGTAATAGAAAAAGAAAAAATAATAATCTGTTATCTTGGGCTCCTTAATTTCCTCTGAGTTTCACTGTATATTTCCAGTTAATAACTCTTTCCTTGTGATATTTTTGAGAAAATTTAAGAGCATACATATATTTAAAAACCTAGCATATCTATTCTAAATCTTGACTTTTATTATTTGATATTAGTTCAATCTCTGGACATGCTTCCTTCCTGTTCCTTTGTCCTCACTTTCTACTAAAATATAAATGCAACTACAAAACTTAGAGAAGTTCTAGTGCTTTGGTCAGAGCGGGCCTGGACTGTCTGGTGTTAAGATTTGTGGGCCCAAAACTATGATTCCAGAGTCAGGAAAAACAAATCAAGAGACAGATCTATTAACCATAACATCAATGTAATTGTTTACATCGATGTAAACAATTGTTTACATCGATGTAAGCAATTGCCAGTAATTGTTATGATGACATTTACTGGCATCATAAATGTCAGCATTCATTCATTCATTCAGTGAGTTTCTTCCTGCTGAGTAAGCTCACTAAAAAAAAAAATCACATTAAAGTTCAGAAATTTCACAAGTCAGTATATGTTTAGGCAAGAGTTTTAAGATAGATTGTCGTTCACTATCTTAATTTCAAAATTCACTTATTCACTTAATTTGCGCATTATTCAGAAAATTATTTACAAGTGCTTTCAAAGATCCACATAAAAGCCTACATTAAAAATGAATCCAAAGAAAAATAAGTCATTATACAGAGAAGACATCCGCACTTATACATTTGTCGCAGCATAATTCACAACTGTAAAGATGTGGAATCGACCTAAATGCCCATCATTTGATGGGTGCATAAAGAAAATGTGGTATATCTATTCTGAGAATACTATCAGCCATAAAAAAAAGTAAATAACGTCTCTTGCAGCAACTTGGATGGAATTGGAGCCCATTATCCTAAGTGTAGGAACTCAGGAATGGGAAACCAAATAACATATGTTCTCACTGTATGTGGAAACTAAGCTGTGGGTTCTCAAAGTTATACAGAGTGGTATACTAGACATAGACTACTCAGAAAATGGGTGGATAGGAAAGGAGGGAGGAATGTAAAATTACGTATCGGGCACAATGGACACTTGGGTGATGGGTATACTAAAAACTCAGACTTCACCACTATACGATTCATTTATGTAGCCAAAACCCACTTGTACTCCCAAAGCTATTGCATTTTGTAAAAAAATGAATTCAAAAGCAGAAAAGAATCCTGAAATGACAGGCATAAATTGAAGCCAAGACAGTGGCTGGAAAATACCTGTCATTGTGACTCACACATTTGGTTTCAACGCAAAATAGGAAAACGGAGTTAGATATGCAATCACAGTGAATAAAGCCTGCCAATTACTCCAGAGATGAAGAATTGCTCTTGATACTAAGACTGGAAAGTACTGTACATCCCATGAACAATGAGAGTGAGCTACTTGATTCGGTCCTAGCCTTAGTTTATCTCAACCAGACATCAAATTTTAAAAATCAGGACATCATATATTGGAGGCAGAAATAAATATATTTCAAAATATTCTAGCTATTTTTCTCTACCTTCTAGCTAAGTGTAAATAAACATCTATTAGCACATGACTTCTTCTGACTTTTATTATACAATCACTTTCAAAACTTGGGTAAACCATTCCTGAGATACTGTATTATTTCCAATTTTATTGTACTTGTGAGAAATTATCTTTATGTGATTTTGCAGATGATTAAAGACTCCCAGACACTTTAGTGTCACTTTATGCACAATTCTTTGGTTCAGACATTGAATATCATCACTTTATTTTGATTCCAATGGTTTCTGGACTACAGCTTTTTCAAATCTTATTCCATTAGCTGTAGAATCATTATACTTTCTTATTTTAAAGATAATGAAGTGAAAACCAAGGTATTTAAGATCTAATGAATATCATAACGCTTCTAATAAATACTTCTAACATCCAGTTCAAAATATTTACATTTAGGCTGGGCTGGGTGGCTCAACCTGTAATCGCAGCACTTTGGGAGGCCAGGGAGAGTGGATTGCCTGAGCCCATGGGTTCGAGACCAACCCCGGGCAACTTGGTGAGACCTCGTCTCTACAATAAATAAAAAATTCGCCAGGCTTGGTAGCACATGCCTGTAGTTCTAGCTACTTGAAAGGCTGAGGCGGAAAGATCGCCAGAGCCCAGCAGGTTAACACTGGGGTGGCCGTGAGTATGCCACTGCACTCCAACCTGGGTGACGGAGTGAGACTCCAACTCAAAAAAAAAAAAATTTACATTTGTCATTTATTTTTTCTAGTAACCTTTAAATATATTCAACAAATCATCCAATTTTATCACTTCTTTTCCTCTATCAGTGTACTCCTCTGTCTATTTTTATATGTTTAAACTTTCTTTATATAAGAAATAAAGCTAGTACCCTCATTATTCTCTTCTGTTAACAACTCTGGTTGTATTAAAATTAGTTTATTTGCCTTTGCTTTTAAACATTTATTGAGTGCTTCCAGAATGCAATACATGGGCTCTGGAACCATAAGGATATAATAAAAGCAATTAAAATCTAATAATGATTCTCTCTAAATGATGAAACAGTATGGGACTGCATTAACTGCACTAAATCATTTCATCTTCACAATAACCCTTTGAGGTAGGTAAGATAGACGCTTCTACCTTATAAATGAAGAAACAGGCATAAAAAGCTGAAATCCCATGTCCAAGTTCACATACTTAGTAAATAATGGGAGGATTATTCATACCCAGAGAGTCGGAGAGTAAGTGAAGTAAACACTAAGCATTCCTCCCCTTGCAAAAGAGAATGTGGGCCAGTCGGTGAAACAGCTTTTAGAACAATTTGGAGCACAAAGTTTTTATACAAATTATTTCAGAGGAGAATATTAATTATCCTAAGGGAAAGTATGAACAAAGTTTGTTAGGGAGATGTAGACCTTGAAAAGAGTAATTCGTTTGTTTATGATGTAACTTTTTTTTTTTTTGAGTTGGAGTCTCACTCCATCCCCCAGGCTGGAGTGCAGTGACACACTCATGGCCACCCTAGCGTTGACCTACTGGACTCTGGCCATCCTTCCGCCTCAGTCTTCCAAGTTAGCCAGAACTACAGGAGCGTGCTACCGTGCCTGGCTAATTTTTTTTTTTAATTGTAGAGACAAAGTCTCGCCAAGTTGTCCGGGCAGGTCTCGAACCCATGGGCTCAGGCAATCCTCTCATCTCGGCCTCCCAAAGTCCTGGGATTACAGGCTGAGCCAGCAAGCCTGGCTATGATGTAACATTTAAATCTATAGATGTTCACTCATCCATATGTCTTAATTATGGTCACTGTATTTTATTGTTCAAGATTTTTTCCCCCGAGGCTGGTCATTCAGATAAATTCAGATAATTCAGTCATTCAGATAATTCAGTCATATCTTGGCTACTAAGCCAGGATTTGTCCAGTTACCAAGCAAAGCCATGACCTTGTTATTCTATACTGTGTAATTATTTGCTTCCTCTGCACCACTCCTCCCCAACAAGACTAGTACATTCGAATGACTTCATTTACCTAAGCATTGTTGAGATTTCAAATTGCATTTAACTTTTTCTGTGGATACCAGTTTATCACTACGAGTAACAATATAATTATGTTTGTAAATAAATCTGCTGTGTATATTTGTCTGCCCTCTCAAAAAAAAAAAAAATCAAAAAAACAAAAAACCAACCCCTCAGGAGAATGTCCCTTCTTGTTCATCTGTATCCCTCCAGTATGAACCTTCCCCTACACCTGGAACATAATGGATGGTCAGTAAATGTTTGCTAAATAAGTAAGTGCATATTTTCTTTAAATATAGCAATAGTATAATGGATTTCTGCAAGAATGCACAGGGTCATATTAAGTAAATGTGATTTTGTATGGGTTATTTTTAAGCATCAAAGTGGTTATCATGATCAAAGTTACCAACACCATACATGTTAATTTTGTGGTATTTGAGTGTGACTATTTATAGAAATGAGTTTTATTTGAATTGCCCTATGGAGAGAGCAGGCCTGTCTATCTTTAGGATGTTGATTGTTGAATTCAAGTGATAGAAACATTTGCAAGTGAAGAATGTTATGTTTTCTTACATTCTCTTACCACCCAGTCATTAAACTAAGATAATAGAGTCACAGACTGGTTGGGGTGGCTCAAACCTGTAATCTCAGCACTTTGGGAGGTCGAGGCGAGAGGATTGCCTGAACCCACGGGTTCGAGAACAGCCTGGGCAACAGGGCGAGACCTCGTCTCTACGATAAATAAAAAAATTAGCCAGGCCTGGTAGCGGGCCCCTGTAGTTCCAGCTACTTGTAAGGCCAGGGCGAAAGGATTGCCTGAGCCCAGCTAGTCAAGGTTGCAGTGGTCGTGACCGTGGGTGACAGCGTGAGATTCCAATTAAAAAAAAAATAGAGTCACAAAACTTTAAGATTGGAGGTCTCCTTAAAATGATCAAATTTAAACCATGCTTTTTTTAGTGCAGGAAGCAGTTTAAGGAACCTGAGCAAGTCTTGTGAATACAGGTAGGGGGCTGGTACTCCAGAGGTGTTTGGCTGTCCACAGGCTAGAATTGGACCTTGCAGGGGGAGTCCGAAGGCTCACCCTAATCTGCCTCAACATCTGGTCACAGAGCAACCTCTTTTTTTCAGAGAATTGACTCAATTCTGCCCCCTTACATCTGTCTTTCCTGGTTCTATAAATTCATGACTGTCTCTATTCCTTGTTCTAGTACTTCACTAGGTGTAGTTTTCAATTCGCTTTGAAGGATTTAACAAGATTTCAATTATAATTTTAATTTTAGCTAGATTTAAAATTTTAACTAGAAAAGAAGTACTCGGATTTTAAGAGCATTTCTCCTTTGTCTTCTATGATCAAGTGGACTGATGAGAAGTTTGATGCTGGTATGATATTCATTCTTATGTCTTAAGTCAGTTTTCTCTAACCTCTGTTCCTAAGATACTTTAAAATCAACTTTTTATGTTCAACTGAATTTAGTTTCCTGTTGTTTATATTTATCTTCTTTGTACTTGGTAGACATTTTTGATTTGACGACTTAAACATTTATTTTTTATCTCAGAAAAAAACTTGGTCTAGTAAAAGCAATAAATATAAAGACCAAAGAGAGAGAGTGTAGTCTGTGACTTATAATTTCTCTCCAGCTCTTTCAGAAAGGATAAGTGTTTATTTTGTTTGTTTGTTTTTTTAGTCGAAGTCTCACTTTTTCCCTTAGGCTGGAGTGTAGTAGCATGCTCACAAGCACTGCGGTCTTGACCTGCTGGGCTCAGGTGATCCTTCCACCTCAGCCTTCCAAGTAGCTGGGACCACAGGCATGCGCCACCACGCCCGGCTAATTTTTTTTATTTATCATAGAGATGAGGTCTCACCAAGTTGCCCAGGTTGGTCTCAAACCCGTGGGCTCAGGCAATCCTCTTATCTTGGTCTCCCAAAGTGCTGGGATTACAGGTATGAGCCACCGTGCCAGGTCAAGGATAGCTCTTAACTCACTGACAATCTTCTGTTTTGGTATTTTGGGATGCGTTTTTCTCTACTCTGTGTTTTTCCACCCATCTGATCCCATCTGACTTTTATCTTTCAGATATACTCTTTGGGGGATTTCAGGAGGAGAATAATTGAAATGATGTGCTCAGGACTGATGTTCAGATGATGTGTGCCAACTCAAACATTCCAGTTTTTAAAATGTCAGAGTGCTTAAGTACTTATTGGTAGATCCCTACCAACCTGAGTTCCCGTTCAACCTTTTCCCCAACTCCCCCTCTCATACCTCCCAAGCAGCCTCTTGATCCAGAAGCAGAAAAATCAATGCAAAACAAAGGAGAGCATCTCAAGGGCTTGCTCTACCTCTCAGAATAACGATTTCTCAGATCAGTTATTGCCCACATCTTGCCAGGCTGGTAAATATAAAATCTGAATATTGGGCCTCAAATCAATTGGTCACAACTTGAAACAGCACATCATCCACAATAAATTTCTTCCTTTCTTTTTTTTTTTTGAGTTGGAGTCTCACTCTGTCACCCAGACTGGAGGGCAGTGGCCGCTCCTGGCCACCGCAGCCTCGACCCACTGGGCTCCGGTGATCCTTCCGCCTCAGCCTTCCGAGTAGCCGGAATTACAGGCGTGCGCTACCACGCCCAGCTGATTTTTTTTTTTATTTATTATAGCGATGAGGTCTCGCTGCCCAGGCGGGTCTCAAACCCGCGGGCTCAGGCAATCCACTCACCTCAGCCTCCCAAAGGCGCGGGATTACAGGCTGAGCCACCGAGCCCGGTTAAATTTATTTCTTACCATGTAGCTCAAATAGAAAAAAAATTTAAGAATACATTCAAAATTACTAAAAGATGATTTATTATTTACTTTCTAATAAAGAAATGGGATATCTCAATGTGTATGGTGGGATGGTGTGAAGTATTCCTCAAATTATTCAGGAATAGCATAAGGATCTAGTCATCACAGGCATCCTTCTCTCTGGTTCTACCGTGAAGCCTGACTCATCAAATATGGGACAGTCTGAACTCGGTGCATCACAAACACAAAAAGTACCCTTCCCTGACGTGGGCCAGTCACTGCAGAGTCTGACCAGCAGAGGAAATCATAGAGGCTTTTGCTTCTGGTGTCACTTTGTCCAGGGAACCACTCCATTGAAAAAGGTACTGGAAAGATGCTTTAGGGTTTGTCCCTGTTTAGATTTGCAAGTTCAATAGTCTGCTGACCTTCCCTGCGTTGTATTGAGCAGAGAGAAAAGTAGAATTGAGGAGAGGGCTGGGAGGAGAGGTGTGTCCGTATGGGGAGAATGTCATGGATTCAGGTGCAAAGATGCATGGATTTCACTTACCAAGAGAACATGTGGAGGATAGGCAAGGTTGGCCTTTTGTGCAGGTGCTCAGTTCAGGGTACATCAAGTGTCTAAGATGCATCACACAGGAGCGGAGGAAGATGTTTGAAAAGGTCAAAGCAGCACTTGTCACAAGTATTAGGGAGCTGAAGCATGGGGATGCCTCCTGCAGAGATTACTGAAGAAATAAAGTTTTTGAACTGCATGAAACAGACATGATTTGGAGGTTACTACACAAAGGTCATGATCACCAAGTGAAGGCTACAAGAAGATAAAATTTGGTATTTTATGATTTTATTCATTTTTCCCTACTATCTCCTTCTTGTGAAATAGAAGCAGAAAAGGAGGGTGGAATGAGTAATGAAAAAACACATGTGACCGCCCCAAATCAGCCTTTTGGGCTTATAACTGGGAACACTTGAGACAGGGAGGACAGATATGCTCAGATAGATATGGATTAAAGTTTTTAAACTAGAGTTGGCCAAAATTGAAATTTTCAACACTAAAACCACAGAACGGGTCTGAGTTCTGCCTGAGATGTAACGAGGAGAGGAAAAAAGAAAATTTATTAGAGCACATTTGGAGGCTGCGTTTGAAGAAAAAGTAATTTTATATTGCTTCTCACCCTACTGGAAGTATTCCATAATCAGTTCATCTATATTTCTAAGAAATGCTTGTCAAATGTGAATGGATTATGTAATAAATCAAGTTGAGAAGTGACTCGGTTAGTTATACACTAACTTGAAGAATTACTTAGACCATAACTTAGAGAACTATCAATTGCATGAAGTCGGTACTCACTGGTCTTCATTTGCAGTTTAACACTTTGATCCTGCTTTGTGTTTGGTTGCTTTTAGCTTCTAATCCAAAGAGACAAAGGTACAAAACATTTCACTCCCTTTCCTCTTATTAACAAACTTCTGAGTTTGTTTACTGCAATGACCACAGAGCATCATTTTCACATCTTTTTCCCACCTTGATTGTAATGAGCATTGTTTCACACTCACAGTCACTGGGGAGATGATTCACTTAGTGAACTTTCGCTTAATGAATGTCTTGGAGGAGTTCACAACCTGCAAACTAAAGACCAAGTGTAGAAATGATACTGAAAACTTCAGCTGATGTAAGACAATCAAAAGTTTTTCTCCAAATCTTGCCCTGGGTGTTAGAATCATAAACTTCTGGGAAACAGGACTTCAACCTACTCTTGATCTTATCTGATACAAATCCATTTACTGATGAGGGTCTTAGAAGCAAGATTGAAAGAATCATAATATATATGCAATAATTTCAGAGGCCTTGAAAATATCCTCCAATTACATCCCATCTCTTCACTGGGTGAGATGCTCTTTATTGACTCATTCCAAACATGAAAACATAAATTAAAATAGAATTCTCCAATAAGTTCAGATGGTAAAATAAAAAAATAGAATATTTAGAATTTTACAAGTATTGAAGAAGCGTTTTTCTCTACCTTGTAGAAGCTGTTGTCTTTCACCTGTATAGTACTCACCACAATCTGATCATAAATCTCTATTTCCTTGATTAATGTTTATTTCCCTTTCAAGATTACGTACTTCATGAGGATAGAGATCATACCTGTATAATTTATTATTTTATATCCAGCTGCTGGCATTCAATAAATAGTTGTTGAATAGATTAATTAGTTAATGAATACATCTCAAGATGACGAAAGGAGATATAATTTTGAGAAAAGAGAAGTTATTTCTCTTTTTCAAAATGGCAGGTATCAGTCGATACTCTCTTATTGCCTAGAACAGTGGTCTCAGTGGAGGAAGAGGAGTTGATTTTGCCTCAGAGTACATGTGACAATTATGGAGACATTTTTGATTCCACAATCAAGGATTTTACTGGCATATAGTAGCAAGGATGCTGCTAAACACCACGTGTTACACAGGTTGACTTCTCATGTCACTGTGTTACCTGAACTCAAATGTCAGTAGTGCGTGAGTTGAGAAAACCTGGTACAGGGTTTTGCTTATATATGTAATTGACATCATTTCATAAAAAAGACACTCAGAAAATGTTAGAAAGAATCTGAAAAAATATGTAGCTGAGAGTATTAATTTTATTGATTAGGAATCAGGTGGCCAGATACACTACATTATTCAACCTTCCTGGAGACACAAAAATGTCTCCATATGATGTCTTGAGAGGAGAACAGATCTCTTTTCTACTACACCTGAGAAATGTGCCTAAACACTATGGAGCTCTTTAGTGCTTTTATGCAGTATAGCTCATCAATTCTCAGTTGCTCTCACCACACATTTCAACTTATTGGCAGTCAATGCAGATGTAAAATGATTCTTAACAGGAGACAAAGAACCAAGTATTGACTCTTACTGCATGCACTCTATTTTATCTTTGTAACAAGAATCTAATGAAGTAACTAAGTCATGATTGGGAACAAGGGAATAGTTTCATCTATACACTAAGAAAATAGAAAGCTTTGGTTTAAGATACAAAATGGTAATCAAATTTAATTCAGAATAGAATCTTTCTTTTGTAGAATAACTTTCTTAGTAAATACTGTTGAAACTAATCTTTGGTTTACACCTTTCACTACAGGAATTCCATTGAGAAATTTTTCCCATGATGGCATTTATTTAGCTGAAAGAATCACATCCTTGAGGCAGTAATACAGGACAGACAACTTAGAGACAAAGCTAACAGGAGGTGATTCTTCAGCTTCACGATGACCTACCATTTTGGTGACTGTTGCATAGAGGAACTCGAGAGGTAAAAGTAAAACACAAAGAGATATTTATGACTAACAGGGAATTTTCACAAATTAAGAAAATGAGGCAGTTGCTAGTTGAATACAATCTACAGTAATCTCAAGCAATCTAATTTTCGTTAAATTTTAATTTATTATAAAAACCACTTGAAATTTGTAATAAAAATAGAAAATTGAAAAATTATATTAGAGAGAATATGCGATCATTTCCTCTGGCATACTGGTGATTTTTTTTTTTTCAGAGACACCTAAAATCAGAATTCTATATTCTTAGTGATAATCCAGAAAGACAGCACTCCACATAGAAACTAAAGCATCATGAGTAGCAACTCATCCCCAACTACAGCTGTGCAGCTGTGCCATGAGAATGTGATCGGGTCCTGCGTGAAAACCCCCTACTCAGCTGGATCCCAGATGATTCTGTATGCAGTGTTTGGTGTTGGGGCCATGCTGGCTGTGTTTGGAAATCTCCTGGTGATGATTGCAGTCCTTCATTTCAAGCAGCTGCACTCTTCAACCAATTTTCTCATTGCCTCTCTGGCCTGTGCTGGCTTCTTGGTGGGTGTGACTGTGATGCCCTTTAGCATGGTCAGGTCTGTGGAGAGCTGCTGGTACTTTGGGAGAAGTTTTTGTACCTTCCACACGTGCTTTGATGTGGCATTCTGTTACTCTTCTCTCTTCCACTTGTGCTTCATCTCCATCGACAGGTACATCGCTGTTACCGACCCTCTGGTCTATCCCACCAAGTTCACGGTGTCAGGGATCTGCATAACATCTCCTGGGTCCTGCCTCTCATGTACAGTAGTGCTGTGTTCTACACAGGTACCTATGATGTTGGGCTCGAGCAATTATTCAGTGCCCTCAACTCTGTAGGGGGTTGTCAGACAGTTATAAATCAAAATTGGGTGTTGATAAATAGATTATCCTTCTTTATACCTACCCTTGTCATGATAATTCTCTATGGTAGTATATTTCCTGTGGCTAGACAGCAGGCTAGAGAGATAGAAAATTCTGGGAACAAAACAGAATCATCCTCAGAGAGTTACGAAGCCAGAGTGGCCAAGAGAGAGAAAGGCAGCTAAAACCCTGGGGGTCACAGTGGTAGCATTTATGATTTCATGGCTACCATATAGTATTGATTTATTAATTGATACCTTTATGGGCTTTATAATCCCTGCCTATATCTATGAGATTTGCTGTTGGGGTGCTTTTTATAACTCAACTATGAATCCTTTGATTTACGCCTTATTTTACCCATGGTTTAGGAAGGCCATAAAACTTATTATGAGTGGTCAGGCTTTAAAGAACAGTTCAGCAACCATGAATTTGTTCTCTGAACATATGTAAACAATTGGACTGAGGAAGTTGAAAATACCTTCAAAATTTCTAAATGTAATGGGTTTTGGAAACTCATGTATGACTCAATGAAGAACAAATAAGTCCCTCTTGAACTGAAGCAGGATAAATCATTGTTTTTCAGTCTTGTTAAGATGTGCACTTCCCTGTCACGTCTCCAGAAATATTTTCTTGACTCTTGAATGTTGCATTTCTATTTGTTACCTGTTTCAGAGCTCAGCATACCAACTCCCTGTGACATTTTCTTTCCTTGCTTCCTCTTCTGATCTATTGACGCTTCCCTTTTTCCTGGTCTTAAGACTATCTTTGTTCGTCTTTGATTTCTTTCCCTCCTTTTCTTACAAAGCTTTCTACTGTTTCCTATCATGCCAAAAATTTCATTTGTGACTAGCCTTCACCAAGTTCTTGCTGCTTTGCTTTGCTTATTTTAACAAGGGAGCTTATTGAGCAGCAGTTTAATCTCTTCAGTATTGAGAAAGATCTTAGAGCGTGTGGAGCAATTTGCAAATGTAGACATCCCCTTGACTAGGCTATTTTGACTGTCAAAGAAGTTACTATCATCCTTTGTCATTATTTCCTGCCCCAAAGAAGGAAGCAGAAGCTGCTGTACTTCCCAGAATGAGGGTAAGTGATTATTTGGCTGCTGTTCTTGCTACTGCACAGAGCTGACTAAATGATTGGTATGAATCACACCCCATGTTACATTATTCAGTTCATACATATTAAATATTACGTATTCCTTTAGAGAGAATCTCTTCCGAGTACAGTCTTTAGTGCTCTGTCTTTTTCTATAGTAAAACTCAATGATATCAGGAAATTTGAACATTCTAGAAGCCATGTGAAATATGAAATATATATTAATCAAAAATATTCTGATATTTATTAATTTTCTTCACTTACCAAACATGAGGCCTATACCTATACTGTATTGAAATTAGTGCTAGATGACATAGTAAAGGTATAACATCCGATCTTTGTTTTTAATAAGTTGTGACTCCAGCATGAAGCAACATTGTTCACTGAAAAATTTAAAAAGGACAAACAGTGTCTCAACCAGGTGATTAAGGTTAACATCAGCAGTGATAAATCATGTTGCTTTCATGTGTCCTTGGCATTTTATAGTGAGCATAGCCTTTAACCTCTGTCATCTTCGTTTCCCAAAGCCATACCAATATAATCATGAGAAAAACATCAGACAAATCCTACTAAGGAATATTCTGCATAAAACCTGACCAGTACTGCTCAAAAACTGTCAAGACCATCACAAATAAGGAGAGTATGGGAAACTGCCATGTTCTAGAGGAACCTTAGAAAACATGACAACTAAATGAAATGTGATGTCCTAAATGGGAAGCTGGAACAGGAAAAAGACATTAGGGAAAATGAGAATCTCTGAATAATAAATGGAATTTTTATTGATACTTTAGTAATGTTCAATATTGGTTCATTAATTATAACAGATGCACCATACTAATTTAAGATGTTAATAATAAGAGAAACTGGATGCAGGTATATAGGAATTCTCTATATTATCCTTGTAATTTTTCTGTGACTCTAAAACTATTTCAAAATAAAATATTTATTTAAAAAATATAGGTGCTCATTCCTGCTTAAAGAATTTTCCATCCTGTCTATGTGAGGACAGCAAGGCATTTACCCTTATATTCATTAACTTATCTATTTTACAAATATCTTTGAAGACTTCGTTTGTACTACTTTCTGGGTTCAGAGCAATCAGGAATAGAAAACCAAGACCTTAACACATCTTGTGGATCAACCCAAAATATCGATAATTTTGACTTGGAATTCATGGGAGTTTAAACCATAAAAGATGTGTTTGAGGAGCAGAGAAGAAAGAAGAGTTCAGATACAGGTGGAAAAATCAGGGAGACATATTAAAGAAGGGGCATTTAAGTTGGGTTTTAAGTTATAAGAAGGGTTTTTGTAGAAGGGAAAGAATGAGGGGTTTCCTGGTTGAGGGAATAGCATCAGCAAAGAAACTGAGAAAAATGCAGTGTTTAGGGAATTTGGAGTTAAAATAAGTAAACAACTCTAAAGGAGTAGTCATCCTTTGAAACCTTGTCAAGATTGGCATTCAAAGCCCTGTACCTCTATTTCTTTTGATTCCTCCTTGGTGTCCTGCATTGGAGTTTGGACACATTCTTACCTCCACCCCTCTCAAGTTTCAACTTCCATAATTTTCATTATCTTCTTGGAAAACATTTTCCAAATGAAGTGTCATAAAACAGTTACCACATAACGTGCACCAGAGAAAATATGTTTTTAATTCAACAATGTTTTCAAATTGCTGTATAGCATATCCTGCTCTTAAAGAATAACACTGGCATATTAAAGACATTGAGAAGTCCTGCTTTAACAAAAACCTGTCCAATTTTGTTTAACTGTGCTTTCCAATTTTTTATTTAACCATGGAGACCTCTTTGGCATGGAGTGGAGTTGGGGGCTGAATAACACGACTATTGTCCAAACATTTATGTAGGAACCACTGGTCTATATTATTGATTTGGTACTTTCGAATGTACTTTTTTGTTTTGTGTTGGCCTTTTGGTCTTTTAATATATAATCTACTGTGCTTAATTTATACTTCTAAAGGATAGAGATGGTTTTCCAACCCATGATATAATAATGAGTAGGCACTCATGACATGTTTGCTGTCAATTATGATATATGAGGGGGGACCCCAAAACACCTGGGATGTATTTATGAAAAATTGTGCATTTATTCTTACACGTTTAAACTTCGGTCACCTTAAGAGCACTCTCCATTTGATGCAATACACCTATCAGGATGTTTTTTCCACTGTTCCAAACAGTTTTTGAACTCGTCAAATTTGATGCCTTTTAGTGTTTCTGCTGTTTTTTGTTTTATCTCTTCCACACTGGCAAAACTTTTCTCTTTGAGAACTTTTTTCATCCCAGGAAACCAAAAAATGTCACTGGGGTAAGATCAGGTGAATAGGGAGGGTGGGGTGGTGCAGACATCATGCCAGTTTTGGTCAAAAACTGCGAACACTCAGCACAGCATGGGCAGATGTACTTGAAAATCACCCATCATGAAATGGGCAGATGCACTGAATGAATCTCCAATATAAAATTCACAGAAGCCAAATGTAGCCTCTCGTAACAACACTAGCTGGTACACTGATGGCAATTGCTTCCTAGAACACTTACCTAGTGGGGGAAGCCCACACTACAAAGAGCCTGCCCTCCAAATGATAACTGTGTTTGGGTGCTCCCTCATATAAGATAAATTAATATGTAAAATAAGACAAATGTGACTTTGAATTGGTGGAATGAGAAATCTGGGAAGGTTCCATGGAGAATTCGGAATATAACATCAGTAGTAGAGCACTTTTAATAGAGTTTCAATAGAAAAAAAGTAGAAAGTGAATTTCTAGGCAGAGTAAAAATTTCATGAAACACAATTAAGCACACAGAAAGGATAGTCAATAGACTGTGTAAAGCAGAGCATTTGGGTAAGAGAGTCATAATCCATCAATATATCAAGATATTATTTTAGGCCGTGTATCTGCACTCTCCAGTATGGTAGCCATTGACAACACATACTTACTGAGTTCCTAAAGTGTGGCCAGTCAGAAATGAGGTATGTGTAAGTAGAAGATGCGTATCAGGGCTGGGTTCGGTGGCTCAGCCTGTAATCCCAGCACTTTGGGAAGCCAAGGTGATTCCATGATTCCATCTTTCCAGCAGGAGACCTCTTCCAGGCCTCAGCCTGAAAGGACGTATGATCACTTCAACCTATTAGCCAGAACCAAGCAGACGGCCCTCTTAATGACTGGGAAAAAGTAGGGGAGCCGTAGAATGCTCGCTGCCCACTGTGGCCTCTTCCAAACACCTGCTAGTGAATGGCACGTCACACTGTGTGTTACGGTGTATCTGTCAGTGTTAACTGGGCAGCAAATGGTTTAAATACATGAGGCTTTATTTTACTTCAGTAATACTAAGTCTAAATGAGGTAGCTGCTGGCTTTGGCTAGGTGATTCAAGGATTTTAGAATAGAGGATGCTGTGATTTTCCTGATACTTCTTGAATGGTTCCAAAAAGGTTACCGATTTCCAGCCAAATTTCACGTGTTCTTAGAAGCAGGGAGGAGCAGGAACGGGGAGGGAGGAGGGTCTTTCCTGGAGCCCTACTCAACAATTTCATCTGCTTTGAGGGAGGGAAGTTTCTGATCCTGGGAGGGAAAGACAAAATGGTTAACAGGTGAGCAATAACCATTTCTGCCACATGAAGTAACTTGTAAATAAAATCTAACTAGGGAAAATAATTTTTTAAATCAAATCCTTTCAAAGGTGTTTGCTCCATACATCCATAAGGAAAAAAGTGAACTGAGAAAAAGAGAAAAGGGAAAAAAACCAAGGTTTTCTCAGAGACCTCTCTGCCATCTTTTTCTTACATTCCTCCTTTAGTAGTATTTAGTATTTTGTTTCAGTCAATGAACACGTATTAGATATAGGTCATGTAGAAAGTTTTCTGTTGGCAATGCAGAAACCATGAGAGTGGGTGACACCCAGACACTTCAATAGAGTTTTCAATACTCCTCCAAAGACTGTGGAGACAACAAAGCCAGACAGTCAGTCTTATTTTGGGACATAGACATCTTGTGGGAATGCACACAGAACGTCAGCACCAAGGACAGGGTCCCCAGCATTGGCAATGGCCTGGTGGTTAACAGTTTCTGAACAATCAGTGGAAGCACAAAAAGTTAACCAGCCTATCCTAGAACAATTACAATTTCATCAGTAGGGCTGCTCTCAGACGGACATTAGGAGTCACCATGCAGAGTTAGGAGATGGAGAGCAGAGGATGCTGTGGTTAATGCTAGCCACAGCTGAAAACACACACACACACACACACACACACACACACACACACACACACACACCTGGTCCTGCAGACACCTGGCCAGACCCGGCAACAGAACTGTTTTTTTGGTCTGTGATGAGTTCATAATTCAAAGTCCCAAACCTGATTCCTGTTGTATTTAGAAAGAAATTCTTTTTCTTTTCCTTTTTTTTTTTGAGTTGGAGTCTCACTCTGTCGCCCAGACTGGAGTGCAGTGGCCACTCCCGGCCACCGCAGCCTAGACCTGCTGGGCTCCGGTGATCCTTCCGCCTCAGCCTTCCAAGTAGCTGGAATTACAGGCATGTGCTACCATGCCTGGCTGATTTTTTGATTTATTGTAGAGATGAGGTCTCGCTGCCCAGGCGGGTCTCGAACCCGCGGGGCTCAGGAAATCCACTCACCTCAGCCTCCCAAAGGTGCAGGATTACAAGATGAGCCACCGAGCCTGGCTGAAATTCTTTTTTTTTTTCTTTTTTTTGTGAGTTGGAGTCTCGCGCTGTCAACCAGGCAGGAACGCAATGGCCCACTCACGGCCACCCCAGTGTTGACCTGCTGAGTTCTGTGATCCTTCCACCTCAGCCTTCCAAGTAGCTGGAACAACAGATGCATACTACCATGCCCAGCTAATTTTTTTAGAGACGAGATTTTTTTTAGAGACAAGATCTCTCCAAGGAGCCCAGGTTCGTTTCGAACCCGTGGGCTCAGACAATCCACTTGCCTCAAGCTCCCAAAGTGCTGAGATGACAGGCTGAGCCACTGAACCCGGCCTAGAATCAAATTCTAACTCTGTGACTATGGCCTGTGAGGCCTTGCATAGTCTTACTCTACCCACTACCTAGTCTGTTCTCCCTGGCTCTTTATGCTCCAGTCATGTTTGCCCACTCCCTGTCCGTTTGCTATCTCTACCAGATGTCTCCAGGCTATCCCAGCTCCTGGATCACTCAAGAGCCTTGCACAGGCTATCCCATCTGCTCAATCACTTAGCAGCCTTGCATAGGCTATCTCATTCACTGGGTCACTCAGAAGCCTTGCATTGGTTATCCCATCAACTGGATCACTTAGAAGCTTTGCAAGGCAATCCCATTTCCTCGATCACCCAGGAGCCTTGCACAGGCTATCCCATCCACTGGATCACTTGTTCCTCAGATCTTCACACACCCGCCTTCTGGTCATCTTTCAGGTCTCACATCCAATATCACTCCCTCCAAAAAGTCGCTATCTCAGCTAGTGTTGGTTTCTTTCTTTTTTTCTTTTATCTACCTGGCTTTTTCCCCATTGGCTTAATTGGACATATCGGAATTTGTTGCACTTTTTTTTTTTTGAGTTGTAGTCTCACTCTGTTGCCCGAGCTGGAGTGCAGTGAGTGGCACACTCATGGCCACCCCAGCGTCGACCTGCTGGGCCCCAGCTATCCTTCCACCTCAGCCTTCCAAGTAGCTGAATATAGACACATGCTACCATGCCTGGCTAATTTTTGATGTATTGTAGAGAAAAGGTGTTGCCAAGTTGCCTGGACTGACCTCAAACCCGCAGGTTCAGGCAATCCACTCACTTTGGACTCCCAAAGTGCTGGGATTACAGGCTGAGCCACCAAGCCTTGCCACATTTTTTTTTTTAAAGAACAAGTAATGTTTTATTTCTTAAACCAAGGGGTAAGTACAAAATTTTGTAATTCTTTTTTGAACTATGGTTTGTATATGTGTGAGTATGTTTATATTTTTTCATTTATATTTTTAAAATATATTTTATTTTAAAGATGTGGGGTACAATTCAGGATTAGGTATACACGTTATATAACTGCTTATTTTCTTGTGTTTATCTGTCTTCCTTAAGTACCACTGGAAGTAAATTATAGCTTTTATTGTTGTTTTGTTTCTTTGTTCCCTAGTTGTTGCTTTACTTTGGCCAGTTAAGTGAATAAATAAGTAGATAAATAAAATAGAAATCTATGTCCCAGCATTGAGAGGATGCATTGAATGCATTTTTACAAAGAATAAAATAGGCAGACAGCTCCCTTATTGCCATCCTGCCCATTATCTCCCTTGCAGCAGACTCAATAAATCTGTTTTTTCTACTCTCAAAAAAAAAAAAATAAAATAAAATAACTAAGTCAGCCTTCTCTGAAAACAGCTGTTGAATGTGCCATGAACTCTTTTAACATTTGGTGTTTAGCAAGCTTTGTCATTCTTAGGACTCAATCAACAGAGACCATATAAAATTACTTCAAAAGACTCACTCTCTAAAATAAATAAATGTGTCCAAAGAGTTTGTGGGAAAATATTTGAGACCTGGATCCTTCGTGAGTTTATTTCCCCTGCTGTAAAACATACTGTGCTTGTTAATTATTTTCAGGATGCCCCTCAGATGTTTGTCATCTCTCAGCCCTCCAAGGGAGGTACTAAAGCCTGCACAGTTCCAACAGCATGGCCCAGATCCCAGTGCTGGTGCTTGGAAGATTGGGACTTGCAGCCAGCTCCTCCAACTCTGAAGGCCCTCCTTTTACCTACAGCGTAATCCTCCTGCAGAGAAGAATTGAGTTGATGAATAGCATGCCAGCAGGACTTTAGGATTCTGGGTTCTAAGTCCTGTCTCTGTCACTGGCGGTTTGCGGGACTTTGGATGGGTGAGTTAACCTTAAGGGACCCCAGTGTGAATAACAGAGTGCACACAGATGGCCTCTAAAGTTCCTTCTAGTTCTAGAAATTCTGATTCTAAGTGCCTGTGAGCAACGCAGTAGGGCTTTCTCTGCATGCCAGCCATGGGAGTCTGGTATGCCAAGGCTAGAAGTCTGTTGTGATGATGACCCAAATGACTAAAAGATGGTCAAACCAAATTTGGGATGGAAATTCATTGATCATCAGGGTTAAAAAATAGAGCAAACATACAAAAACAAGAAGAGTTGAAAAGATTGCCCTCAGGACTGTCAGGGAAAGAAGTCATAGGAAATGAGCTCCAAGAAGGCAAGAAATTCACATGAAAACATGAATGAGTGATAGATCTGGAATGCCCCAAAGGAGTATCTAGAAGTGTCAGGTTGTGACAAACAGTGAAGCTGTGCAGAGTTCTAGCCCTTGAGAGTTTAATACCTAAACTTGAAACTGCCATGTCACATTTTATTTATTTATTTTTTGAGTTGGAGTGTCACTTTGTCGCCCAGGCTAGAGTGCAGTGGCATGCTCATGGTCACCACAGCCTTGACCTGCTGGGCTCAGGCGATCCTTCCGTCTCAGCCTTCCAAGTAGCTAGAACTACAGGCGCACACTACCATGCCAGGCTAATTTTTGATTTATTGTAGAGATGAGGTCTCGCCAAGTTGCCTGGGCTGGTCTTGAACCCATGGGTTCAGGAAATCCACTCTATCGGCCTCCCAAAGTGCTGGGATGACAGGTTGAGCCATGGAGCCGGGTCCATGCTACATTTATTATCAACAGATAGTAAACTAGGAAACAGATAATCTAGGTTGGGCTGAGAGGTCTTTTTTTTTTGAGTTGGAGTCTCACTCTGTCGCCCAGACTGGAGTGCAGTGGCCGCTCCCGGCCACCGCAGCCTCGACCTGCTGGGCTTCGGCGATCCTTCCGCCTTCGCCTTCCAAGTAGCTGGAACTACAGGTGCGTGCTACCATGCCTGGCTAATTTTTTAAAATTTATTATAGAAATGAGTTCTTGCCAAATTGTCCAGGTGGGTCTTGAACCTGCAGTCTCAAGCAATTCACTCACCTTGGCCTCCCAAAGCGCAGGATTACAGGCTGAGACACCGAGCCCGGCCCTGAGAGGTCTTTATACTTGGCAGGAGAGTCTCCTGAAGTGTGACATGGAACAGTTTCAGAACTGGGGAAGAGCAGGAGAGTAGTGAGGGCTGTAGCAGAAATTGGAGTGAGGGACCAGGGCAGCCAGTGTCATGGCAGGAGCAGAACATGAACTACATGGGACCCATGGAAAAAGGAGTCCTGAGACGTGAGGAGTCTTAAACCTTCTGATACCTACTTTCTAACACAAAGGAACTTGCAGAAATAGTACCTGGATTGAGTTGGGAGAGTGGCAAGCTAATGGGGTGGATTCTCATTACTTAGTTGCATGAGGACTGGAGTGAAATGTATCTAGAACTGTTAACTAAGCTGTTGATGGTTCTTCAGGCTGGTGTTATCCTGGGAGTTAGACTTATACACCCAACCACCAAAATGTCTCCCTGAAGGAAACTCCACTTTCTTCTGTGTTGTTTAGCTGTGCTGTGCTTTTAGGCTAACACACATTTTTTTTTTTTTGAGTTGGAGTCTCACTCTGTTGCCCAGGCTGGAATGCAGTGACACGCTGACAGCCATCACAACCTCAGTCTGCTGGGCTCAGGTGATCCTTCTGCCTCAGCCTTCCAAGTAGCTGGAACTACAGGTGTGTGCTACCACGTCCGGCTTATTTTTTTATTTATTGTAGTGACAAGGTCTCACCAAGTTGCCCAGGCTTGTCGCGAACCCTCAGCTCAGGCAATCCTCTCACCTTAGCCTCCCAAAGCGCTGGGATTACAGGTTTGAGCCACCATGCCCGGCCTCCCATTTTTAAAAAAGCTAATATTGAAGATATGGAACTGGACATAAAGATAATTCCGTCAATATTGAGCGAGGTACACTTGAGAATGTATGACCATGACAGTACCTCCTTCCCTGTTATAGTAAAGATGTAAGATTTTGAATGAAATACAAAAGAGAACCCTTGGTGTCTATGGTAGACAGAACAAGGCCTCTTTCTCCCAATGACGTCCATGTCCTAATCCCCAGAACTTGTCAAGATGTTACCTTACATAGTCAAAGGTATTTTATTGGTGTAATTGAAGTATGGATCTTGAGACACTACCCTGGGTGATTAACATGGACTCATTACTAGGGTTGTTATGAGGGATAAAAGGGAGATAGATAGACGTGTGGCAATAGAAGTAGAGCCCAGAGAGATATGGCCACAAGTCAAGGGACACAGGCGGTTGGAAAAGACAGGGAAGAGAACAACCAAACTGACATCATGATTAGAGCCCTATAAAACCCATTTCAGAATTTGGCATTCAAGAACTGTATAAAAATAAACTTGTTTCATTTTAAGCCACTATGTTTGTAGCAACTTGTTACTACAGCAACAGGAAACTCACACATTAACTTTGCTTCCATCTGTGATCCATCACTTGGCTAGAATGTTGTTAAGGTCTGTCCTGTTTTCGTCCCTGATATACTGACAAATCTAAAATCCTTAATTAAGTCTGTCACTATAACTCTTTCCTTGAAATTGGAAAATGAGCATCAGGCTCACAGATTACTATAAGCCCAGAGCAAAATACATATAAAGAAATGCAATAGGGCAACCCCCTTGAGTCCCCTTCCAGTGTGGGAGCTTTTTCTGTCCTCTCAATAAATCCTCCTTTCTCAAAAAAAAAAAAAAAAAGATATGCAATCAAAATATCAAAATACTGTATTTCAAAACAGCACGACTTGAGTGAAAAGATTAGATGAGTACGTAGAAGGTTTTTCTCTAGAAAGCAGGAGTAAGACATAAGTGGACCTTGAACAATTATCATAATACTATAAGAAAGGGATCGGCAGTAGTAGGAAACTGCCAGGGGAGGAGCTTGGGATTGACAGTTGAGGGAAACTGCCAGGGGAAGGAGGAGCACACCTCATCAACAAGGGTACCTACCTCACGAACATGTGTATACCTGACCCTGAATTATACCCCACATCTTTAAAATTAAAATAAATAAATAAATAAAAAGAAAATGCAAGTTAGAGAAATTTTTTTCTTCTCTGGGCTTTTTGGTATTCTCCAAATTACTCTTACATACATACACAATTAATTATAATCTTTATAAACAAAAAAAATTTCAAAAAGAAAAATGAAAAAGCAAAAACACATGGTCTGTATTGTCTCAAATACATTAAATTATTCAGCTCTATAGACATTAACCATGCCCAACAAGATCCAACCCAAAGGAGTTCTTCAAATTTTGTTAGTCAGCTTTCCAGTATGATAGACTTTCAGTCGTTTGCAACAATAGATATTTATTCTTGTTTATGTTCCTTCTGGACTTGTTAAAGGAGCAACTCCAATTGAAAGGATGGAAGGCAGAGGTGCAAAAGCTCGACTGAACCACGTAATGACACTGAAAGTTTGAACATGGCAAGTATCACATTGGCCTGGATTGCGGTGATCGGAACAAGTCACATGGCCAAGTTCAACATGAGCAGGTCTTGGACATGTGCTCCTGCCATGAAAGGAGAGACTGCGGGAAACTGTGGTGGGAGTACAGCATAAATGGAGGTGGGAAGTGTGGAAGACAAACCTCTCGGTGGCAATGTGTGATAGGTGCCCAGGGCCAGCACTGAGGATGGCGAATAACTTCCCTTTTGTTATCTCCCACAGCTCCAACTTAGCAGCCATCAGAGTTTCAGAGACAAGTTATGCCTGTCCATCTCTGAAAAGGAGAGAGGACTGGTTCTCCCTCTCACTTTAGGCTGCTGATAGTGTGACTTCTTGATCTCTCTCTCTCTCTCGCTCTCTCTCTCTCTCTCTCTCTTTCTCTCTCTCTGTGTGTGTGTGTGTGTGTGTGTGTGTGTGTGTCAGGGGTCTCACTCTAATTCCCAGGCTGGAGTGCAGTACTCACTACAGCCTCAACCTCCTGGGCTCAGGCAGTCTTTCCAAAACAGCCTCCCAAGTATCTGGTATTACAGATGTGTGCCATCACACCTAGCTAATTTTTTCATGTTTTTGTAGAGGCAAGGTCTCACTATATTGCTTCACCTGCTCTCAAATTCCTAGACTCAAGCAATCCTCCTGCCTTGGCCTCCCAAAGACAGCCATAAGCCACTATGACAGCCATAAGCCACTATGCTCAGCCAACTTCTTGATTCTTGATGGTCCTTGCAGAATTAATTTTCTGGAACAGAAGCAGTACAAAGGGGCACTTGCTATGGAAATGGCCTTGCTCAGAGAACTTGTCCATATATATATGGCATACAGATCATATATTTCTACCCCTTCACACTATCCCCCCCACACACATCTATTGACACACACACACATACTCCTTCACATACATGTCTACTCCCAGTTGTACACACACATTCATGGGTATTATATATTCACACATGCTACCAGCTGAGGTGAGTTGTAATATGGCTTGACTAACTTAAAAGAAAACAATATAATTAAGTTGAGAGATGCTTCAAGAAAAATATAATGGCCAGATTTATACAAAACAAGAAGGATTCATCCATGTAAAACTATACTTATATATTTTATGAAACAGGACATTTTTTAAATAGACAAAAATTCCAATCAATCACAAAAACACCAAGAAATGATGGTGCTTGTTGAGCTATTTTCCAGAGGAATGCCATTGATGTAGATGAGCCTTGAGCAGCTTTCAGTCTATCAGCAGTTAACGGTGAGATCTAAATGCCACTGCCTTCTGTTCACAAACTGCCACTGCCTTCTGTTCACATCTGATCACAAGTTATGATGTTCAGAAGAATGCCGGGCATTCACACGTCACTGAGGTTCTTAAATCAGGATGTCCATGAACTTGCATAGGAAAACTGTTCTACGTTTATATTCACTAACCACTTCAGAAATTTTATCATGTTCTTCCATTTTAAATGTAAGCAAAACCACAGTGATATTAACACTGCCTCTCATTTTTGTTACCAATAGAAATTCATATCTTCATAGCTCAATGTAATTGTGTCAGATATTGTGCAATTTTATTTATGTTTATCACTATTTTAAAATTATAAGTTCCATTGCACCTGCTAGTGGTTCTTGTTATTTGGTACTTTCAGAAAGATGCGCACATATGATTATATTACAAACTTGGCTATTTCTAAGATATTTTATTAATTGTATTCTAGCATAATTTTTTATAATTCTGCTTTTAAAAAATTGTATCCAGGCCAGACATGGTGGCTCAAGCCTGTAATCCCAGCACTCTGGTAGGCCGAGACAAGAGGATTATCTGGGTCCAGAGGTTCGTGACCAACCTGGGCAACTTGGTGAGACCTTGTTTCTAAGATAAATCAAAAAATTAGCCAAGCGTGGTGGCTCATGCCCGTGGTTTCAGCTACTTGGAAGGCTGAGGCGGAAGGATCTCGTGAGCCCAGTAGGTCGAGACTGCAGGGGCCATGAGTGTGTTGCTGCGCTCCAGCCTGGGCGACAGAGTGAGACTCTGGCTCTAAAAAAAAAATTGTATCCATTTAAAAATTGTATTTAGATGTGGAGATCCAAGATCTTTACCAAAGTGTCAAAGGTGTCCAAGGTACAAAAAAGTATGAACTGTTGCCTTAAATGCAGTTAAGACCGAATGAGTAAAGTTTATTACCTAAGAACAGTAAAGTATCAACATGGACACTCTGCTCAGATTTCAAAGGAATGTCATTGAATGCAGGCTCTCTTTATCTTTTTTAAGAATTATAATATTTTACTTCTTTGCAAAAAAATGTAAGCTGTCAATGTTTCAGTTATGCTTTCAATGTTGTGAAAAATCTCTGAAAGTTCCTTTAATGTGAAGTTTTTCATTCATGTCACTTCTTCTGGGACCTCCTCATCCTTTTCATCACAACCACCTTCCTCATTTATGTCAAGGAGTTTGCTTTTATTAAGTTTCTCTGGTTGCATATCTACAGTTCCTTGAAGGAGGTAATGTCAACAGTCCCATGGTTAGCTATTTGTTCAAAGGTCTAAGCAGATTTGCTAAGTGAAACAAATTTACTTCTTACATCCTGTTCTCCTATCAAAGATGATCAAAGAGCCGGACTTTCAAAAGCTGGGCTCAGGTGCCTCATCTGTCCATAGGTTCCCTTTGGGTGTCCACCCAAGGTGTGATTCTTGTTCGCATTTCTCCCTTGTTTATTGGTGATACAAACATTGTACCATGGCAATCATGTCTTTGCATTTCTGTGACTCACTAGAAACTAAAGTCTCCTACCTGCTTTCAAATGTTAGTCCTACTCACAGGTTTATTACCAGTCTAGTTTTGTCTAATAGCTCAGAGAAAAAGTAGATGAGTTAACAACTTTCAAGTAAAGAGACCAAAGTGAATTATGAATCTCTGTGTGCCTCATCTGTAAAGTAAGTTTGGTAACATCCACCTCAAAAGGCTTCTGGCTGTTAAGCAAGATGCAGAACAGTATCGTTCTCCTTAAATGTTAGTTCCTTCCGTTTCCATCCTTCCCTTCCCTTCTCATCTTCACAGAGGCCAGTCGGGCCGAGGCAGCCCTCTCCACTTGACAGGGAACAAGATGTACTAGTTGCAGAGTCATCCCCTGCTTCTGTGAAAGTGACAAATACAGAGTCTCCACCTGGTAAACCAGCTGAGTCTCTTACTTCCAGGATAGAAACTGCCATGCCCAGTGGATTGGGAATGGGGGTGTCTTATCTCTAAAAGGGTAGGAGGAAAATATGCTTTTTAAAGTACTGACTAACTTGTACATTGAAAATTACATCTATTGTTGCTTTGAAGGTATGGTATTCCTAGCTTTATAATGTCTCAAAATAGTATAACCTAGGATAAGTGTTAATTTGTAATTCATCTAATTTATTTATTTAATAATGCTTAAAGATTAATGGGAATAATTACTATAATCACTTCCAAAGAATAACTAGACATTAAAAATATACGTACAAATATTCTTGCAATAGCAAAAACATGGAACCAAATGTGCTGCCCATTGAAAGTGGACTGGATAAAAAAATGTGGTACATATACACGATGGAATATTATGCAGCCATAAAGAAGGACAAAACTATGAACTTTATAGCAACTTGCATGGATTTAGAGTCTTGGCTTGTACCCCACTTCTTTAAAATAGAAAAGGAAATAAAAAAGAATAAACATTTAGGATCAATAGAGTTCTCTCTCTAGCAAAAAAAATTAATAATTACTTCTCTGTGTGTGTAAATGTGTAAATGTATATAATAAATGGAATAAATGCATTTCAGCTCATTTCATTGATGAAATACAACTTTTGTTCCTTTAAAGCTTATTATTGACATGTTAATGGTGGTTTTAAGTAATTTGCTTGATGACCAGTTGTCTATAAATGTTACCATATCAATTTTTTTCACTCATTCTTTGACATATGAATTGTTTCCACTCACTTATTATGCTTGTTAATTGAGAATGACATATCTGTATAACAATATCTATCTGAGCATCTGTACTTCAGAGACTTCAAACTAACTTACAAAGAAGTCATACAAATAAGCAATTATTAACTTAAAAATACTTAGCAAGAAATATGGAAAGAGGGTGAATACTTAGGAAAAGATTCAGGAAGAAGACAGAGACAGAATGTACATAAAAGGGGAGTACATTTACTAGTAATCACTGCTGAGAAATCGTGGTTCAGTTCTGAGCAAGCATGGGGCACAGGTATTGGTTTTTCCAAAGAAAACCATGTACGGATGTTCCTGGAAAGATAGCAGATCTAACTTATGTGATACATTTAGAGAAAGGAAATAGCAAAATGGCCAGAGATAGATAATTATCACTTAACAAAATATTTCACGTATTTTCAGTTCTCAATTTTTTTTAAAGGAGAAAAATATTTCTTCAAGAATATAATACATTTTTCTCCATGATCATTGGAATGAACAAACCTATCTTACAAATGTGTTTAATGGTTGGGTTTCAAGTGGACTGAATTCTGAAGTGAATATTTTTGAAAAAGAAACATTTGGAACACTTGACGGTGGTTATGAAATGAGATGTGAAATTATGATTCACACAAGGTTTCCCAAAGTTAAATTATGCAATGTTTTAATCTAGCATTTATAAAAGAAACAATACAGACCCCTACTTTTTTGGATGGGGAAATTCTGTAGTGAGGGTAGAGATGAGCCTAAGACTGTTATTCTCTCCCAGCTGCTGCCCTGTGGTAGAACCAGAGGGAGAACCAAAAAATCTGGATCTTCATACTCTGTTCCTTTCACCTCTGCATCTTAGCTATTTTAAGGAATCAATAGACTGGGCATGGTGGCTCACATCTGTAATCCCAGCACTCTGGGAGTCCAAGGAGGGAAGATTGCTTGAGCCTAGGAGTTCAAGACCACCCTGGGTAACATAGTGAGATCTCATTTCTACAAAAAATCAAAACAATTAGCTGGGTGTAATGTCACGTGCCAGTAATCCCAGCTATGCAGTGCCAGAACGATTGCCTGAGGAGGTCAAGGCTGCAGTGAGTTATGATTACGCTACAGCATTTCATCCTGTGTGACAGAAGGAGACTCCGACTCAAAAACAAAACAAAGCAAAGCAGCAACAAATTAGGAGCCAAATATTTGCACAGTGCTTTGGTTTATCCAGTAGATATTAAGATGACTCCATGCTCTCCTTTTCTGCATTCTACTGTAGAAACGTTGAATGAGAAGAGTGCGATACCTCTTTTCTAATCAAGAAACTTGGTTGTTTTTTCCCCCTCCACTTAAACCATGCTGTCCTGGAAGCATGCCCACAAACTTGTCAACACACAGTCCACAGCTACAACTCCACTCACCATTCCTGTGAGGCCCTATGCCTTGCTGCATTTAGTAGAAGGAGTCATTCTTGGTACAAATCAATAGTGGATGTCTTGGCGGAGAAGACCTCCCGACTCAGGATAAGTTTCAGGACCTTCCTGAACCACCGGTAGGAAAAGACGTAGATGATGGGGTTGCAGGCTGAGTTGAAGTAGGCAAACCAGATCAAGATGTCAAAGACCAGTGGCGGTGTAATGGAGTGAAGGAGGCTGTCCACGAGTGTGTCTATGGTGAAGGGGAGCCAGCACAAGAGGTATATGCTCATAGCCACACCCAGAGTCTTGGCAGCCTTCCTCTCACGCTTAGCAGCTCCAGCCAGGCTATTGCTCAGCGTGTTGATCTGCTGAGACTGCCTGTTGGCAATCACAAAGATCTTCACATACAAGCAGATCATGATGAGGCAGGGGCAAAAGAACATGGGGAAATTTAACCAGCCCCAAAACTTATTGAACAGCAGTTGACACCGGCCCACACAAGGCATCTCATCCAGCCAATGACTGAGCCCAGTCTCTACCACATCTGTGTAGAGGAAGAAGGCTGTGAATGTGGCAGGCACCCACCACCCTGCCAGGAGGTACCCAAGGGCCACCCTGACCGAGAACTTGGAGGGATAGAGCAGGGGGTTGCAGATGGCACAGTGGTGGTCAATGGAAATGAAGCAGAGATGGAAGATGGAGGGAAGGCAGAAGAGGGTGTCCAGGTAGATATGCAGGCGGCAGAGGATATTCCCGAAGAACCAGCAGCTCTCCACGGAGCGAATGGCGCTGAGAGGTAGCACCAGCAGACCCAGAGACATGTCAGCCAGGGCCAGGGAGAGCCGCAGGACGTTGGTAGGAGTGTGAAGCACTTTGAAGTAGGACACAGCACACACCACAAACAAATTCCTAGCACTGTAATCAGCATGCCTGCTGCACAAGACAGGTAGATCACCAACTGGATGCCCAGAGGACGGACCGTCCTGAGGCAAGATCCATTCACCTGGTAGCAGAACGCCACAGGGTGTTTTTCAGCACCTGGGACGAGGACAGCGCTCATTTATGGTTTCTACTCTCTACTCTCTGCAAGATCTGGTTGCCTTCTCCACGGGGGAAAGAATTGTCCTCTAAATTATCAGAAAGTGAGGTCAAAAGGAGGAAACTAAAGCGCAATTTTGAGCTGAGCACAACATCCCTGTGTACAATTCAAATGTGCCCTGAAATTCAAATGCAGCAAGAAACTCAAAGTTTCTAAAGAGTTACTTTTACTAGTCCTAGTTTGTACTAAGTACTTTGAAACAAGTATAGACAGTATTCATAAGAAAAGAGAAGGAGCGGGTAAGGGAAATGTTTGCTCAAAGAAAAACTGATTCTGTAGTAGCAAGTATAGTATAGAATTATTGAGAAGATATCTCTTCCATTTTGATAAGATACTCGTCAAATGTAAAGGGAAATTTAAAGCTATGCTAGGAACCAAATTAATAAATTATTTCTTGGGGAAGGAGTAGCTTCTAGTTCCCCTTTGAATAATTAAGTAAATAGACAATAAAATCCGCAGATCAAGGTTTTCAGTTACATGTAAACTCTTTCCATGAGAAGAATTCAGCATGAACATAATTTTTAAAAATAGAAAACTGCTCTATTTTGGTTTTGAATGCTGCACATTTTTTAAAAGTAACACACAGTACCTACATATCTTGGAAGAATGAATACAAAAAAAATTTTATCCATCTTAACAGTAGTCTGTGAGCTATTAAACGAGTTCTGATAAATTAAATCTATAGTTTCTAGGCTACTTACAGAGGTAGAAATCAGCAGAATCACTTCATGGGAAGAAGTCTCTTTGTAGCAGGTGGACAAAATGAATGTTGAGTCTTTTTATATCAGCAAAGATGACATATGTGCAATCAGTTAATGATCTTACACTCTCAACAGGAACTCTTCCTCCATGTGATGTGACACAAGTAAACAGGGAGGAGTACCAAGGGACCTAGCTTGCACTATTCACAAGTCTTAGTTTTATAAGTTTCCACTGAAATATAAGATCATTTCCTCTGACAGTTAATTGATAATAACATGTAAACACACAGTGGTGTATACACACTCTCACCAGTTCTAGGATATATGTGCAGGTATTCTTGCCTGTTGATAGTGGCTATATATTATTTTATTTAATTTCATGTTTAGTGAATTTTGTTCTGCTTTAGGATCATTTGTGCACATTTCTCTCAATATGAGAAATAGTTGAAAGAACTGATCATGAGTCCTTCGGTTTGTTTTTTTGTTTGTTTGTTTGTTTTGTTTCGTTTTTGAGTTGGAGTCTCACTCTGTCGCCCAGACTGGAGTGCAGTGGCTGCTCCCGGCCACCGCAGCCTCGACCTGTTGGGCTCTGGTGATCCTTCCGCCTCAGCCTTCCGAGTAGCTGGAATTACAGGCAGGCAGGTCTCGAACCCGCGGGCTCAGGCAATCCACTCACCTCAGCCTCCCAACGGCGTGGGATTACAGGCTGAGCCACCGAGCCCGGCTGAGTCCTTCGGTTTGTAAGGGGAGTTTTGTGACTCCATGTGAGATTCATCATGATGTTCTTTATAAGTTCTGTGGTTTGTGATATGAAAGAAAGCATGGTTAGGTGAAACAGTTCACCAGAAAGCAGAATAGTTAAATTCCTGTTTTGCCATATTCTTTGCCATGACCTAATCTGACCCTCTATTTCCCCATTCATAAGAATACACACAGTTAAATCCATATGTCTCGAGTGCACAGAGGTTTTTTTTGTTTTGTTTTGTTTTGTTTTGTTTGAGTTGGTGTCCCACGCTGTTGCCCAGGCTGAAATGCAGTGGCATGGTCATGGCCATTGCAGCCTCGACCTGCTAGACTCAGATGAAACTTCTGCCTCAGCCTTCCAAGTAGATGGAAATTCAGGCGTGTACCACCATGCCCAGCTAATTTTTTGATTAATTGTAGAGATGAGATCTTGCTGGGTTGCCCAGGCTGGTCTTGAACCTGTGCACTCAGGCAATCCTTTCACCTTGCCCTCTCAAAATGCTGGGATTATAGGCATGAACCACCGTGCGGGGCCTATGCACAGAGATATTATGGAAGAAAATAGCACGTTGAATCATGTTCTTCCCCCCTCTTTCTCGGTGTCCTAGAAGTTGGTATGCCTCTTTATGGTCATGGAGACACCATTCCACAACACAAGTCAAGTTGATGTTGTACAAGAAACAGAATTCTAAAGGTGATACCATTTTGAATCTGCCAGAGAGGCCTCTAGGAGTAGGTGGGGCAGGTCAAAAAGAATGTGGGAGGTTGGCATACACCACCCTCTTCTCCACAAAGTCCCAGCAAAGCCCAATGTTTTGCAAAGCAAAGCTCCCTGTAGCCTGATGACTGCTGAAACTTACCTTGTATCAGATTCACATGTGTGGAAATGGATTGCTGACTCTAGAACTTATTCAGACCAAAGAAAAATCCTGTTTTCCCAAGTACCATGACACCTCCTTAGCCTAAAAGTAAAAATCCACATCCAGTTGACAGAGAGTCTTATGGCTCTATATTTAATTTGACTAAGCCTGTAAAAAATATGAACAAATGTCTTATAGCTGGAATAGGGCTGAAGAAGAAAACTTCCAGAAAGGTTTTGGTTCTGGGATAGATTTTTTTTTTTTTTAAATTTTTGAGTTGGAATCTCACTTCATCACCCAGGCTGGAGAGCAGTGGCACACTCATAGTCACCCCAGTGTCGACCAGCTGGGCTCCGGCGATCCTTCAGCCTCAGCCTTCCAAGGAGCCAGAACTACAGGTGTGCGCTATCACGCCCAGCTAATTTTTGATTTATTGTAGAGACAAGGTCTCGCCAAGGTGCCCGGGCTTGGATAGATGACAGCAAACCTACTTAAATGCAACTTACCAATGTAATCACCAATGTCTTTGGAAATGTAGGATTGTACAGATTGTACAATCTCTATGCCAGAGAGGTACTATCTGTATGCCAGAATGAACTCATCCTTCTGTGCCCAGTTTTCTCATCTATTAATTGAATATAATATAATATCTATGTCACAATTTTGTTGTGAAGATTGAACTAAAATGTATAAAGTACTAAGAAGTCTTTGGTATGTAGTAAGTTGACTTAGATGGGCAGGAGTATGAATGGAGATCTAATCCAGATAACTGTTAACCTTCCCAAGTTAGGTAACTTATTCCCTCTTCCACTGACTTTTAGAAAACATTCCAGTTGCATAACAACAAGAAGCAAATGTAATTAGAATCTGAATTGCCTACGTTTTCTCGTTAGTTTGGGAGTTCATTGGAGCTCTGGGGAAAGAGCTTTCATCAAAGTAGTTGTGCATTTTAGCAAGGGGAGATGGGCTAGCTCTGTGGCTCATCCTGTAATCTCAGTACTTTGGGAGGCTGAGGCGAGCGGATTGCCTGAGCCTGTGGGTTCGAGACCCGCCTGGGCAATTTGGCGAGACCTCATCTCTACAATAAATTAAAAAATGAGCCGGGGATGGCAGGCACACCTGTAGTTCTGGCTCCTTGGAAGGTTGAGGCTGAAGGACTCCCGGAGCCCAGCGGGTCAACGCTGGGGTGACTGTGAGCATGCCACTGTACTCCAGTCTGGGTGACAGAGTGAGACTAAACTCGAAAAACCAAAAAAAAAAAAAAAAAAAAAAGTGGGGGGAGGCAGGGAGGAAGACATGCACAAGGTAGTCAAATTGCTGTTTAGAAATTTAGATTTTTTTTTTAACAGCATACGTGCTATTTAATAGCACCAAAACCACTAGGCTGGGCTACAGGATGGGGACATTTCTTTTCTAATGAAGGAAATTTTCAAGCTTTCCTAAAATAAGTTCTAAATGTTGGTCAAAGGTAGAAAAAGACTGATAGGAGATATTCTACAGGAAAAGAATTCTAGCTGAGGCCCTCAAGAAACCTGTACTTGTTCAATAGTATTTGAGACAGGCTGTCAATAAATTTTAAAGAACTGCCTCTAATTATATTTGTGATATGAAAGGGCAATTACCATTACAAAGGGCAGTTAAAGTGATGATTTATTTTTTAACAGAAGGAATAGTAGCAACTCTTTTAGAAGTACAAATAAAGTAGTCATTCCAGGATTGATTTAGGGAGTACAAGACTACCTGCTTTTAGTTTCAGCTCTGCAATTCAATAAAGATAGGTTAAAAGTATATAAGGGGAGAGACTTTAGTAAGCATTAGACAGTGCCAAGAACAAAGGTTTTACAGAGAGATAAGCCTGGTTTTGAATCTTACTTCTAAAATATTAGCTGTGTGATCTTGGAAAAGTTGCCTAACCTCTCTGAGGATAAGGAGTTCTAATCTATAGTTATAGGAGGTGTTCAATGTTTAGAAGATTAAATAAAATAAATTATACCACTTACCTGGAGTATAGTAGTTAATCAATAAATACTAATTATTTTCTTCTATTTTCTTAATTTTGTATCCTCTCTGAATTTATACTCTAAATCAGGCGTTTGCTTATTTTATTTTTTTTAAATCTATATTTTGCTTTTATCCCAGTGTGCCAGTAAATATCTCTCTCTCCTTTTTTTTTTTGAGTTGGAGTCTCACTCTGTCGCCCAGACTGGAGTGCAGTGGCCGCTCCCGGCCACCACAGCCTCCACCTGCTGGGCTCTGGCAATCCTTCCGCCTCAGTCTTCCAAGGAGCCAGAACTCCACGCCTGGCTGATTTTTTGATTTGTTGTAGAGATGAGGTCTCGCTGCCCAGGCGGGTCTCGAACCCGCGGGCTCAGGCAATCCACTCACCTCAGCCTCCCAAAGGCGCGAGATTACAGGCTGAGCCACCGAGCCCGGCTGTAAATGTCTCTTATACAGGATATTATGTATGTACGTGTGTGTGTATTTATTAGAGATGAGGTTTTACCGTGTTCCTCAGGCTGGAGTACAGTGACATGATCATAGCTCATTGTAACCTTGAACTCTAAGGCTCAAGCGACCCTCCCATCTTGGCTTCTGAGGAGCTGAGACTTCAGGCACACACCACCACAACTGGCCAATTTTTAAAAAATTTTTTGTAGAGACAAGATCTTGGTAGGTGGCCCAACCTGATCTCAAACTGTTGGTCTCAAGGAATCCTCCCACCTCAGCCTCCTAAAGTACTGGGATTATAGGTGTGAGCCATCATGCCCAGCTCTGCATATAGGGACTGTTTTTTTTTTTTTTTTTAAATCTCTTTCAGATCTACTCACTGCTTCTTGTATTGCCTGGTTTTGAAAGGCTATGTGTCACCCATTTTCTTCTTCTTACACACTCTGCACTTCCTTCTTTTATAAAAGCTCTTAAAACACTGAACTGCAAATTATCATTTATTTCTGGTCCCCCATCAAGTATAACTTTCATGAAAGAAGGTACTTATTTACCAACATAGGCCAATACTTATCACAGTGCCTGGTACATATTAGACTCACAAGAAACTTATATTGAATGTAATTGATCGTGCCCAAGGCAAGCTAACACTGTAAGGATGCAGTGAATAAAACATTCAGAGCGGGACTTTAATCAGCAGTTTTTAACCTACCATACAGGAACTAAATCTGTTACGAGACATGAGGGTAACTCAATTTATAAGTTGTGTTGCTTTGACATGATCTATATATAAAAACCCTAGAGACTTCACCAAAACTTTTAGAACTAATAAATGAATTCAGTAAAGTTGCAGGATACAAAATCAACATACAAAAATCAGTAGCATTACTATGCACTAATGACAAACTATCTGAAAAAGAAATCAAGAAAATAAACTCATTTACAAAAGCTACAAAAAATAGAATACCTAAAAATACATTTAACCAAGGAGGTGAAAGATCTATGATAACAACTATAAAACATTGATGAAGGAAATTGAAGGGAACATAAACAAATGAAAAGATACTCTGTAGTCACTGGTTGAAAGACTTAACAGTGTTAAAATGTTCATACTACACAAAGTAACCAACAGACAATGTAATCTATATCAAAATACCAATAAATTTCTCTCAGAAATAGAAAAATCCTAAAAATCACATGAAACCACAAAAGACCCCAAATAGCCACAGCGATCTGAAGCACAAAAAGAACAAAGCTAAAGCATCACACTGTGTGACTTCAAAATATAGTACAAAAGCTATTGTAACCTAAACAGCATGTTATTGGCATAAAAATAGACATGCAGACTTGTGCAGCAGAATAAAAAACAAAGAAATGAAACCATGCACTTCTAGCCAACTAATTTCTGACAAAGACACCAAGAGCACACAATGGAATACAATTTGTCCATGAAAAAGAATGGAATTCTAACATTTGCAGTAACATGGGTGAATGCAAAGGACATTGTGTTAAGTGAAACAGAAAGGTATATCACATAATCTCACTCATATAGAGGAATCTAAAAAAGCTGATCTCATAGAAGTACAGAGTAGAATAGTGGTCACCAGAGGCTGGGGGGCGGCGGTTAGCAGGCAGTGCGTGATGGAGAGATTGGTCAACAGGTATAAAATTACAGTTAGATAAGAGAAATAAGTTCTGGTGTTGAATTGCATCGTAGGGTGACCATAATTAATAATATTGTATTATATAGTTCAAAATACCTAAGAGAAAGGTTTTAACACAAAGAAATGATACATGTTTAAGTGATGGCTATGCTAAATTACCCTAACTTGATCCTTTCATAATAATGAATATATTAAAACACCACACTGTACAGTTATTATGTATCAATTAAAAATAAAATAGAAGAAAAATGGAAAAATAAAATAAAAAGAAGTTGCGATGCTGCTCTAGGAGAGGGTATATCAACTATCACAGTCTACGGTCCCCAGAGGTAGCACAAGAGTAGCTGAAGCCAGGAAGGAGCTTGAGAGGAGCAGGGAAGACACACAGATAAAATGATGGTGTGACAGTGAGACTCAGGGGAAATGCACGGGCGGGAGTCTAGGTCTATGGCCCAGGTTCACTTGGCTGAGTTCTGTGGCCTTGACTCATTCTGGGCTCCATGTCTTTATCTTATCTTTCTAGTCTCAATTCCCACTTTGTTATATATTTTTTAATTTTAACTTAACTTTTTTTTTTTTTGAGTTGGAGTCTTACTTTGTTGCCCAGGTTGGAGTGCCGTGGCACACTCACAGGACCCCAGAGTCAACCTGCTGGGCTCAGATGATCCTTCCGCCTCAGCCTTCCAAGTAACTGAAACTACAGGTGCGTGCTACCATGCCTGGCTAATTTTTTTTTTTTTTTTTTATTGTAAAGATGAGGTCTCGCCAATTGCCCGGGAAGGTCTTGAACCTGTGGGCTCAAGCAATCCACTTGCCTCGGCCTCCCAAAGTGCTGGAATTATATAGGTTGAGCCAAAGCCTGGCCACTTTACTTTTCTTTTTTTTTTTTTTTTATAAACATATGGGGTAAAATTGAGGGTTAGATATACTAACGTTGATTATGTAGGTACCCTTGCTGATGAAGTATGCCCCTCCCTCCCCTAGCAGTTTCCCTCAACTGCCAATCCTACCCGCCCACCTGAGAGTTTTCCACTATGGTCAATTGCTTTCTTACAATATTATAATTGTTCAAGGTCCGCTTATGCGTGAGATCATATGGTACTCTGTTCTTTGTTTCTGTGATAGATCACTGAGTATGATCAACTCCAAATCCATCCAAGTTGCTGCAAAGTCCATATGTTTGTCCTTCTTTATGGCTACATAATATTCCATTGTGTATATGTACCACATTTTTTTAATACAGTCTAGCTTGGATGGGCAACAGGTTGGTTCCATGTTTTTGCTTTTGTGAATAGAGCTGCGACAAACATACGTGTGCAGGTATCTTTTTTGTAGAATGATTTGAATTCCTCCGGGTATATTCCCAATAGGGGAATTGCTATGTCATATGGAAGGTCAATTTCTAGTTCTTTCAGAAATCGTCACACCGTCCTCCAAAGAGGTTGCACTAGTTTGCATTCCCACCAATAGTGTAGAAACATTTCTTTTTCTCAGCATCCCCACCAGCATCTATTGTTGTTTGTTTTATTTATGAGGACCATTCTTACTGGGGTTAGGTGGTATCTCAATGAGGTTTTGATTTGCATTTCTCTGATAATGAGTGAGGCTGAGCACTTTTTCATGTGTCTGTTGGCTGCCTGTATATCTTCTTCTGAGAAGTGTCTATTCATATCTTTTGCCCACTTTTGAATGGGGCTGTTTGTTTTTCTCTTTTGGCGCTTTTGAGTTCCTTGTAGATCCTAGATGTTAGGCTGTTGTCAGATATACAGTTGGCAAATACTTTTTCCCACTCTGTGGGCTGTCTCCCTGCTCTCTTGATGGTTTCTTTTGCTTTGCAGAAGCTCATTAGTTTGATGAAGTCACTTGTCTATCTTATTTCTTAAGGTGTGGGCATTTAGGGTTCTGAATAGTAATTGGTTGCCAGTTCTGATTTCCATAAGGGTGTCTCCTGTGTTTTCTAAGATTCTTATAGTTTAAGGTTTTATGTTTAGGTCTTTGATCCATTTAGAGTTAATTTTTTGTGTATGGAGATAGGTAGGGATCCTGATTTTTAAATGAAAAATTAATTTCATCATCTGTTTCTTGTATGCATTTGTGTGAGCCATTCTTAAATCCTTTCTGGAACAAGAGGTGGAAGTGGGAGTAATATGTATCTTATAGCTACAACAAATCCTTTGAACCAGCATTTTGAACTCAAGGAGTATATCTCAGGGAGATGACCCAACAACAACATACTATGATACTAACGACATACTATGATACAATGATACTATTAACTATGGTTAATAGTAGTGAAAAATGGAAATAACCTGAATGTTCTCCAAAAGGGGATGGAGTAAAGAAATCATAGTGTAATTTATGCAATAAGATGTTTTTCAGGCATTGCAATGAATAATATATTTCTATTGCTATTGACCAATATATTCAAGATATTTTATTGAGTAAAGAAAGATTAGCAAGATTGAACATGTATGTCTCCGTGAGTGCATGCATACAAAGAGAGACAGCTGAGACTGGATCTCTGGTTGGTTTTTGGAATTGCTTCCTTCATTGCACTTTTCTTTGGTACTTGAAGTTTCATTTTGTTCTTTGTAATAAACCTGTATAATTTTTCCAAAGGGAAAAAAGTCTATATTTTCACTCCAGGAAAGAAGAATGTGTCTTATGAGTGCTCAGAAATTGGACTTTGCCCAGGTTCTCCACCCAGCGACAACATACTCTGGTATTAGCTGTAAATAAAATTAGCCAGAGGAGCACCCTGACTAAAAAATAGTTCAAATATCAGAGCTCCTCCTAATTTTGAATGCATCTGTGTATATTTTGGGCAAATTTTATCTTTCATAAGGTTTTTAAAAGATTTCTGAGGATATTAGAGATTGTTACTTAATTCCCATTAACTCTCAGGAGTGTACTATCAAATGCTAGAAATGAAATTTGTTTTCAGATTTGTTCCAAATTTAGCACAATGATTTGGTGCAGAGACTCTGCACAAATTATGATAACCTGAAATTATGAAGCCAGGTGAAAGCATTATTAGTAAAACCTCAAACATATATGGATTGCCTGAGCCGGCGGGTTCGAGATCTGCCCGGGCAACTTGGTGAGACCTCATCTCTACAATAAATCAAAAAATTAGCCAGGCGTGGTAGCACGCGCCTGTAGTTCCAGGTGCTTGGAAGGCTGAGGCGGAAGGATTATTGGAGCCCAGCAGGTCAAGGCTGTGGTGGCCGGGAGCGTGCCATTGCACTCCAGTCTGGGTGACAGAGTGAGATTCCAACTCAGAAAACAAGCAAACAACAACAACAAAAAACTTACCTACCTACTCAGGTTCAGAGACTCCCTTGCAATGTATGACATGTTGTCTATGAATAGTCTTTGTCTGCCTTTAAGGGTACTTAGGCTGGAATAATTCTGGATTCTTCAAAATCTATCTTTTAAATTATTCACAGAGATTTTACATTTCCTGTTAAAACTATAAATAACATTTTTTAATGATTTAAAAAGCTATTAGCACACTTGCTAAATGAAAATAAAATAAATAAAAATGAAATCAAAATAAAACTCACATTTGAAAGTATCTACCTGTAAGCCCAATCTCTTGTTCCATATTTTACAATTTTATAACTTGGATTCTACTTTTATAAAGCTCTGTGGGAAAAATTTATCCTCTTAAAAATTGCTTTTTTAACTCTTTGAGAGAAAAAAATGTTAGGAATTTATTGGCTATCACTTGTTTGCAAAGCTAAGCTATCCCCACAACAGAGAGAGCATTATTGTTCTTGTTTGGTCGATTAGGAAGCAAATATTTGGAAAGACAAAGCAAGTTGTGCAGGGTAACTCACTGAGGAATTAGACAAGTTGAACCTTGGGTTGGCCCTACTCCAAAACTCATGCCCTCTCTACTGCCTGACACCTCAAAAAGATGAAAGTCTTTTTTTTTTAAATAGTTCCCTTGTTTTTAATTCTCACATCACCCACATTAGATGCCTACAGTAGACACTTTTTAAAACAAGGTTACTTTTTTTTCCTTCATAATTTTTTTTTCACATCCCACTGTAGGTTTAATTTTTTTCTTTCTTTTTTTTAAATTATAAAGATGTGAGGTACAATTCAGGGTTAGGTATACAAACATTGATTATGCAGGTACCCTTGTTGATGAGGTATGCCCCTCCCTCCCCTAGCAGTTTCCTTCAACTGCCAATCCCGCCCCTAAAAAGATGAAAGTCTTAAACAACCACCTTTCCATCTTTGCAACAGATTAATTCCCTCTTGTCCTCAAACAGCTTCTGCTGAGACCCCCTGACTCCTGTTCATTGAGCAGGTAAGGGTAGAGGAATAATTGAGAAGAAACATGATTAGGTTTAAAAATTTGATTTTGTAGTGATGGAGATTGGACCACTTTCATGAAGTAGACCCTTACAATATCTCCTGAAGTGACCTTGCCAGAAAGATTGTCCAGAAGGCCAGTTACTATGCCTGTATCTTTCCCCCCCACTCTTCTTCCCTTTAACAAGCAACATCTATTAACCCAAAGGCTATTCAAGAGCTCACATGAGTGATTTTTATAAGAGTAAGATGAGAAGCTAAAACAGTGAACACAGGGTACATATATGTAGGTACTTTCCAGTTTGGCAATAGTCCCAGAGAGGTGGTATTATATTACATATTATTATATATTATATTTTCACCAAGCTGTTTAGTTTGCATCTTTTCATTCATATGTCTGTCTATTAGAACAAAACATTATGATTTTGTAGGGAGAAAAATGGCTAAAATCCAGTATTGAAAATGTCCATTAATCCCACTGAAGGGACCAAGTTGAGCATCTTAGCAGGGGTATAAGGTGCTCCCGACCCATCCTCACTTTCTGGCAACTTCTCCCACATACGTGGCTGAACGGATTCTATCCCCACAAGTTATTCTGCTGTTTCCTTTGCTTATTTTATTTCCTGTAACAGATTGTGCTCTGTCAACCTCAGCTGGGAACTGCCGTGCCTAGAACTTCTTTCTGGATGTGATTCCAGGTGGTGAGAGGAACATATGTGAGATTTCAAAAGCAGATGTGAAGCTGCCATCATTTTTCTGCAGCTACTTGCAGGAAGATGCTATGATGAACAGAGGGACCGGACAGGTTCCAGCCTAGCCCTACCGTTCTGCGTGCCGCACCCAGCAATTCTTCCTTGCTGCCGGCACTGCTGGGCAACAGGGGTCCAGGTCTATGAAGAAAAACCAAGTATGTCTCCCCCCAAATATTGAGGACTGTCAAATTAAAGACATTGAAAATGCAGTGGGACCTTTGGCCTCGGCCTCTGCTTGCCTGATTGCAGGACATCAATCCTTCCTTTCTGGATATATCACTTGCTTATTCGCCTAGAGGGGTCTGTGAACAGATTTTACTATTTCCCCATCTCATAAAAGTCTGGAACCACTCTCTTCTTTGTCTTTTCACTGTATAGGACTTATGGCTCTTTCTTAAATACTATTTAAACAAGCTCCCTAAGCCCCTGCCTTGAGAGAAAAAAAGCTTTAGAGCTGAGGCCTCTCCTGTATGGTGAACACAGCACATGTTAATAGAGTTCTGCTTGCTTTTCTTTTGTTAATTTGACTTATTTTCAGGACAGTATCTCCACTAAAAACCTGAAAAGGAAAAGAAAAAGAGCATGTTTTCTCCTCTACGTTTACCACTGAATTCACCGGTAAGGACCGCAGAGGCAGCAGCCCACCACAGATTCCTCCATGAGCTCCATCCTGGCAGTACCACTTCCATGGCCAGAGGGGCTTGCTCAACTTGTTCTCTCAGACTAATCTTCAGGAAGCTGGCTTAGTGACTCCTTTTCTGATGCTCCAGGCCCACTGCCCCAAGTTTTCTTCCAACTCTAATAGAGGATCAGATTTCCTTACTCAATCCAGTGATTCATACATTCTGACTGAAATGTGGGCAGTCTCCCAGAAACCCCAAGCTGGGCTAACTTTTTATCCTCTGTGATCTTGTGGCTTCCTGTCCCCAGCTCTATCATAACATATGTTACCTGGCAGTGTATGCAAGTGGCTACGGTCTCTTCTATTTGGCCATAAGTTCCTGGAGACCAGGGTTTGAGTTTTATTTATCTCTGAACTGCAACCACTCAGAACAGTACTTGACATATAGTAGGTACTTGATAAATGTTCATTGAACTGAATGGCTTTTAATACAGAGGGATAAGCATCCATGGTAGTCAGCATCCTCCTGAGATAAGGGCTATTCTGTTCAGCCTAGATGAGTCCTGGAAAGAGGAGAGTTGGCTTAGGAATGATGATGGGCTGCTTCATCTTCTTTGGACTAGCCAATGAAGAAATATGGAACTCTTCTGAGACGCAATTGAGCTAATACTCATGGACACCCTTATAACTGAAAAAGTCCTTCATTAAGTTAAGAAGTGCTCATGACAGCAGTAGAAGCTTCCAACTCCTCCTTCATTTCTCCTCTCTTTAGCCCTGATCCCTATGGACAAAAGAAAATGTTGGCCTACTGGAAGAACTACCCCATGGTCTGAGACCCCAGTTCCTTGATATTGAGTCACACATTTTGTGTTCTTTTGATTACTGTGAGGATCAAATGAGTGTGTGCTGAATGAATGGCTGCCCTTCCTATTCAGTCCCTCAGATTCACTGTTCGAATGTTCTTGATGGACTCCCAAAGAGGAAGAGAGGCTCAGCATGAAAAGCAAATGGTAAAATGCTCCCACTGCTATAAGGTGCTTCACTGCCCCCTCAAAACCCACAATGAGATTTTATGTGACCTGAAGCCTCAGGAACTTCTGTTCGACTCTTGAAAAAAAAAGAAATACCTTTAATTCCTAATGTAGCCTTCAGGATTAGGGGCCAAGGAAATTTTGTAAATTAAGTTATTGCAACCAGAAGTTAGTAACCAGCACTCTGCTAAGCATCTCAAAATCCAAGTTTTATTTCAAACCATCTTGTGATAATGACAGTAATTTACTAAAATGTATTTTAAACATCTCAAAATCCATTTTTTATCTCAAATACTGTCATGTGACAATAATAGTAATTTACTGAAATGTCTCAGCAGAATGTTGTATTCAAATGATCAAATTATAAATACTGACTTTAGGAAGCCCCAAGTATTCAGCAGAACATATAAATCAAGACAGTACTGGGAATTCCCAAATGACTTGAGATGTTTTTAAAGGTGTTTTATAGTAATTAGGAGTTTTTTAATAGATACACGGGAGCAAGAATAGAATTAAACAAACAAATAGGTCTATAAAAGCACTAAAATTTAGGCATATGACTATTGGAAACCTCAAGATCAAGATGTCCTACATGGAAGTGTGATGTCATTTGGCCAGGTCAGAGGATAGATCTTGGCTGGTCAAGTGATGTGATGCTCCTACAATAATTAATAGGCTATAAAATGCAGTTAACATTAAACCTGTGATAATGGTAACATATTTTGTCATTGTAAGGTACCAATGTCTTAAAGTTATCATTATGAAAAGCAACCTTACTTTCTGTAAAAATAGGCAAAAGTGGATGAATAAACTGCTCCAGACACATAGGAATAGATTCTAAGTTTGTGAGTATGTTCTATTGGTTTGGAAGTGTCCTTGCAACAAACATCTCCTTTTAAGAAATTTTCCTAGGAATCTATCAATCCATAAAATAGTCAAAAACATTTCTCCATAACCAAATTTTCTATAAAGCACTTGCATTTTTTGATGCATTAGGCATGGGAAAGGAAGACTTAGTTTCTGCCTTTAAGAAGTTCACTACGGCCGGCCTCAGTGGCTCAGCCTGTAATCCCGCGCCGTGGGAGGCTGAGGTGAGTGGATTGCCTGAGCCTGCAGGTTCGAGATCTGCCTGGGCAACTTGGCAAGACCTCATCTCTACAATAAATAAAAAAATTAGCCGGGTGTGGTAGCAGGCGCCTGTAGTTCCAGCTACCTGGAAGGCTGAGGTGGAAGGATCGCTGGAGCCCAGCAGGTCGAGGCTGCGGCGGCCAGGAGCAGCCACTCCACTCCAGTCTGGGTGACAGAGTGAGACTCCAACTCAAAAAAAAAAAAAAGAAAAAAAAAAGAAGTTCACTATGTGAGCATGACTATTTGGGGCTGAATTTGGCAAATTTTCTGAACTGATGCGTGTCTTTTATTATGTACCTCTGCTGGCCCTGTCCCCAAGTTTCCCACTGCAACATTGTGCATAGGTGACCAAAGTCCACCAAAACAAGGATTAAATCCAGTTTAATTTCTTCTTGACAAACAGGATCTTTCCTCCATTTTTTCTCCTAAGAGAAAGAGTCCCTACTTCCCCACCATGCTTTGTTTTCTAATTGTTATTTATTTCTGTACATTTGAATTTCTTTCTCGTATTTTTTTCAAAGTTTTTGTTTCACTCAGTGAATGTATCTAGAAATTTTTATGGTAAAGGCGTTATGCCAGACACTGTGGGATACAAAAGTGAATACTATCAGGACATAGTCTCTCACACAAAATTTATGATTTAGATGAGGAACCAATACACCTGTATACAACCAATCCTGGCACAAAGCAGGAGGCAGAAGAGATGGGTTGGGGGCTGGAGGGGTGAGCATAGAAGGAAGATGTTGGGTATGTTGAGTTTGAGATCTTGGTGGAACATCTGAAAAGTTACTTTCCTGGAGGTAAACAATCAGGGGTCGAGTCTGGGAAAAACAATAGGGCTGAAAATGTATTTGGGAGTAATCTACATAGAGGTGGTAATTGAGGCTATAAGATTAGATTGGAACAGGATTTATTACTCATGGAACTGCTGGAATTTGGGGCCAAATAATTCTTTATTGCAGGGGACTGTTTATCAGTGTTCCTGGACTCTATCCTCTAGATATGTCAATAGCATGCCCTGTACAGTGGCTACAATCAAGAATGTCTCCAGACATTGCTGAATGTACCCAAGGGGCAAAATTGCCCAAGAGTGAAAACCACTGGATTCGAAAGACAGGGAGATGGTGCAAAAACTGAAGGGGAAAAAAAAGATTGTAAAGGACAAAATTTGGTGAAAAATATGTATGGGGTAAGAGAAAAAGAGAAAGACAAAAAGGATAAGGAGATTAGACATTCATTGAGTAGAAGATACTATCCTAAAATTCAGGGGGAGGAAAATGACTTCACTTTTGTAATTGAAGTTCAATCTGGGTGAATAATTAATATGCATACACACACATCCAGGATATGGACACTTTCTCTGTCTGTAGACACACAGGCCATGTGCAAGTATACATCAAAAGTATTCATTGGGAGAAAGAAATAATATTTGCCTAAACTCTTTTTTTTATTGGTTCTTCTCAGTAAGACAAATAATATTATCAAATATTGCCAATCTTACATCACTTCTTTCTGAAAAGAAGTTTAAGGTGGGAGTAATGAAGTTAGAATTAACTATGACCGTCTGCTTCCTTTCCCCTATGTGTCTCTGTGTGCTCCATAACTTGGGTTTCCAGTATGCTCAAGTTCTCTCTTGCTCCCCTAATGAGCAATGATAATCTCAAGAATGATTTAGATAAACTTGATTGCACTTCAATTATTTTGAAGACTGATTGTATCTCCACATCTAATGCTTAAAAGTAAAAGTGAGAAAATTCTGATTTAACTCAAATGAATTTCTAAATCCCCATTTTTGAAATTCAGGAATCGAGAGAGAATTCCTTTTTCATTGGAATTGTCTTCCCTGGACGTCCAGAAGTGGACTCATTTGGTAGCTTCAGTACACCTGGAAGGCTAGATCTATCGCTCCTAGTTGGGTGTCCATTAGACCAATTGGAAGAATCTTCTTATTTAGTCAAACCATACTCCTACCATTGCCGAGAAAAGACACTCAAGATTTCTGTATTGGCAAAGAATCTTAGTGAGTGAGGATCACAGCCTAAGCATGTCCAGGAAACAGGCTTAGGGTGGAAGAGTCAGGGCGGAAGATCATTCCTGTGACAATCGTCCTCAATGCCCTGCGAAACCAAGGATAAAACATGCCATATATAATGGGGTTAAAAGTGGAGTTGAAATAACCCAGCCAGAGGAAGAGGTTGTACAAATCTTCAGGGGTTGCAAAGTTAATGAAAGGGTCTATGATGGTCAAGATGAAAAAGGGAAGCCAGCATAGCACAAACACTCCCATGACTATGCTTAAGGTCCTGGTGGCCTTGTTTTCCCTTCTGGATGATCCCTTCCTTTGGGTTTCTGACCCTACCCTAGCCCCTGTGCCAATTTGCTTAGTGTGCTTCCTGGCTATGGTGAAAATGTGTATGTAAATCCCCACCATGACTGTCCCAGGGAGAAAGAAAGCTATCAAGGAGGCAAGTACCCCCCAAAGCTTATTAAATATTAACACACACAAACCCGTGCAGTCAGTGGCTGCAACAAAATCTTCTGCACCAATGATGTTTAATTCTGAGAAGACCAAGCCAAAGGCAAAAAAGATGGGCACGAACCAACCGATGAGTAGAAAGACCACTATGACAGGGAGGGTAATTTTGGTGACATACTGTAAAGGGTCACAAATGGCATAATAGCGGTCAACAGAGATGAAGCAGAGGTGGAAAATGGAGGTGGTGCAGAGCAAGATGTCGCAGCTGCTGTGGACTCTGCAGAAGAGGTCTCCAAAGTACCAGCAGGACTCGATGGACCTGACCATGCTGAAGGGCATGACCACACAGCTCAGCAGAAAGTCCGTGGTGGCCATGGAGAGGATCAGGAAGTTGGTCGGGGAGTGGAGCTGCTTGAAGTGGGTGATGGAAATGATCACCACCATGTTGCCCAGCATAGTCATCACTATAGCCCCGATCATGACCAGGGACATGGTCCAGACACTTAGCACGGGCCTCACATTTCTAGGGCATGAATTGTTAACCGAAGGAAAGCACAGTTGTACTGCTGGGGGCTTCTGGATGTCAGCCAAATTCATCGTCTTTGTCCCGTGGTGCTATGGGTCTTTTTCAAAAGTACTATGTTGCTCTCCTTCGTGTGTAAGAAAGAAGAAACACAATAAAAATCATGGACAGGACAGATTTTTACAGAGACCCACCAGACTGCATTTCCAATCCAAGTTTAAATTTCCTGCTGACCAGGAACACTGCTTCCCAAACTTTCATGTGCACACAAATCACCTAGAGATCTCTTTTTATTGTATACATTTATGGGGTACAAGTGTAGTTTCATTAAATGGATATATTGCACATGATGAAGTCAGGACTGCTTTTGGTATATGTATCATTGGAATAATATACATTGCACCCATTCAGTAATTTCTCATCCTTCACCTTCCTCCCACTTGTCCACCTTTCCAAGTCACCATGTCCATCATGCCACACTGTATGTCCATGTGTACACATTATTTAACTCCTGCTTATAAGTAAGGACATGCAGTATTTGTCTTTCTGTGTCTGAGTTGTTTGACTTAAGATAATGGCTTCGGTTCCATCCATGTTTTGCCCAGGGATCTTTTTAAAACATAGGCTCTGATTCTGGGGTAGGAGCTGAGATTCTGCATTTCTCGTACGTTCAGGAAATGCCAGTGCTGTCAGTCCATAGATTACTCCTTGAAAAGGAAATGACTTTAGAAAATGGAATTGCTATTCATACAGGTGATTGCATGTTCTGGTTGTCCTTAAGATTTCAAATCCATAGGCAGATCAAGAATTTTTCATGTCCCCATAATAGCCAATTTTGTAGATAAAAGCTACTCAAGAATTATCAAAAATTGTGGAACTATTATTTAATGTTTAGCTTAAACAATAATTATGATCTGAAGATTATGCTGCTATTCTTTTTAAAATTCCTCTGTAAGCACTTGCCAATGCTTTTGATCCTGCTACTTGCTACACACTATTCGGTTAAGAAAACATGTCTCTCTCCAATGTGAAGAACATAATTTTTAGTACTTTGATATGCTAAGGGCTGCAAGGTTATAGATGAATAATCTAAAAAAAAAAAAAGTGGGAAAATGCCTGAAATAATAGATTCTGTAATTCTCTCAGGTTATCTCCTTTCATCTAGCAGCTGCATTCATGTATCCAAACTCGGCCTGAAGCCCTCCCATCCTCAGATTTCACTCTTGCCTTGGTAACAAACGGGAGATATATGAGTGCTCTTTTTTTTTTTTTTAATCTTAGGACTTTCCACTACTCTTTGTTGTGATTCTAACAGAATTTTTTGACACACTATCCAAGACAAACAAAGAATAGCAGCAACAACAACAACAAAAAAGGATGGAGGGGAGATCTTTTTTTTTTTTTGAGTTGGAGTCTCACTCTGTTGCCCAGACTGGAGGGCAGTGGCCGCTCCCGGCCACCACAGCCTCGACCTGCTAGGCTCCGGCAATCCTTCCACCTCAGCCTTCCAAGTGGCCAGAATTACAAGCATGCGCTACCACGCCTGGCTGATTTCTTTGATTTATTGTAGAGATAAGGTCTTGCTGCCCAGGCGGGTCTTGAACCCGCAGGCTCAGGCAATCCACTCACCTCAGCCTCCCAAAGGCTCGGGATTACAGGCTGAGCCACCGAGCCGGGCGAGGGGAGATCTTTTTAAAATGCTCCTTGTTTAATCTGTTATTTTGTATCATTTATGCTGCTGCCTTTGTAATGGGAAAATAATGAGACTGACTCACCGGCTTATGACATAGGTTTGATTTGTTTTTCCAGTGCCAGAGCTAGATGTGTAATTCTGATGACAAATTGCAAGCATTTGTGGCAGCTAGTGCCAGTTAAAGTGGACTTTGGCCTGAGAATACAATAAAACTCACTGTCCTGTTGGGAAAACAGACAAGCAAAGTACATCCTCATCAGATTTACTTGAAGACGTGAATGGAATGGAAGGACCTTTGAAAATGATGCTTCCACTTTTTGCTACAACAGTTCGACAAGTATTTCTAAAGCCTGTATATTATTTGAGATCTTAACATTATGGCATGTTTTACTCTCTCTGGAAATACTCATTTATTTTCTCAGATTATCGTTTTTCTTTATATTATTTTAAAAGGACACTCACATCTTACACAATTAGGTTGAACTTCAAAAACCAAACCATAAGGAAGTAAAATGTCAGAAGGACAAAGACTTATTTAGCTCCTAATCGGTGCAAGCGCAAAGTATCTGATTACTTCTCACTTTGGTTCCTCTATTATTTTCATAGAGGCTGAAAATAATAAAATCTTAACCAGCTAATTACTTTATTTGATAAGTTAACTTTATCCTGCTCTTTGCCTTCTTTGCTTTTATAATTTAAAATGTTTCTTCAATTCTTTGAAAAAAAATTTTCAATTAATCTTCGGAGATAACTAACAGCTACTACAAAATTAAACATGTGTTACTATATATTCATAGATTTAGCATCCCCCATACAAAATAGTATATTTCATTGTAGAGTGTTTGAAGTTTTAAATTTCAATTTTGAAAACCTAATCCCTGAAAAAAAAATGGACACAATTTAACCTCCTAGGTTTGCAAAGTGAATTTATTTTATTTTTTTTTAACATGGAATAAAACAAATTCTAGAAACGAATTGTTTTCTCATGTCCCTGTCACAGAGTTACATATATTAAGGAGATAGTTAAACATTTAAGTGTCAGATTAAGACAAGGAGATAGAGTAAGACATATACATTAAAAATAATTATTACATAGGTGAATTGTTAAAGTAACATCAACTATAAGAATAATTTTAAACCTCTGTCTTAAGCTCTTGGCCAAAAATTACAAAAACACGTGATTAAATGCAAATGTGACTGCAGGGCTACTGTTTTGTTAAAAGAAAATTGGTATAAAATTAAAGAGTTGGGGTTTGGTTTGTTGTTTAAAAACTTAGAGTAGAGATTGCTTTGGAGATTCAAGATATACACAGAAATTTTAAAATAAAATAAAGTTAAACCCTCTATAACATTTCACATTGCTCACGGGACAGAATCATGTTGTGCCTTTTTCTCTTTTTACCAAAAACATTTTCCCAAGCAGCAGCAATGAAAGACTAAGTTAATTACAACATGGCAGTCACATAAGGCAGGTATAGGAGACTATTTGTTATTTCCTCTAGGAGGTAGGAAGAAACATTTGCTAACAATTCTGGAGGAGAGAAGAGCAATAATTACATTCATTTTTAGTTCTAGTTTAGTACTTTAAGGGTGAAGAACACAGACTAATGAAATAGACACAATCACTCTGAAATAATAATTTTGAAAAGGTCAAAGCTGCTCAGAATTTCAAGAAAAAAAGTATGTAATAATTTTTTCCTCTAGTACTAGATATCCAAAAGTATGTTAGTATATATTATTTCCCTCAGATAAGAAGGGGAAAACAAAATGCATCATAAATAAATGGAAAATATTAGAAGAGGACACATCACATCTGTTTTATTAGGCAAGATTTTCTTCTCTTACTGGCTGCATAACCGAAACACTTAATTCTGGGCATATTTCTGCAAAAAATATTGATTTTATCTTACTTTTGAATATCTTACTCATATGACAGTTGCTTAGGTAAGAGAGATTATTTGTAAATTAGACTTAGGAAAGTTTTGTTGTGGGTCTTTTATTGATTCTTTAGAATCTCAGTGATTTTTTAAAATGATCCAGATTTATTTGCATAAGTCACCATTTTAAGTGTGTGTGTTTTTTTCAACATGCAGAAATAACATACAAACAAATCTACCTGATTTTTTCCCCCTCTCTTAATACACTCTTCTTTGGGTTACCAAAATGTGGCTGATTAGGTTGGGGGTAATTGGGTTGAAATGTGAGACATCTGTTGTGTTACGGTTTCTTACCAGGCAAATGAATATTATGCTCTCTTGCTCTCTTCCCCTCTCATCTCACTCTGCTGTGGGTAGGATACTAGCAGGCTGTGCTGTCATCCGTATTTATGCACAAAACAAGACTCTTGAGGCAGTGGAACCCTGTGTCTTGCTTTTGACAGGTGTGTCTTTTCACAACCGCCAGTGTGCTGCCAGCAAGAGATTACAGTAAGTCACCAGAGAATTGGCTCCAAGAGTGGAAGCCAGTTTTGTGCTACCTTTGCTATGACCTCAAAGGGACAACATGGGCTAGGCTCACACAAGGTCAAAGGTAGGAAAGAACAAAAAAGAGTGGGGGAGGCGAGGGACAGAAGGAGGGAGGAGACAATTTAGTTCAAATCCAACTCATGCTCACTCCACCTATTGCCAAGTGCTAGGTAATGTTTTCACATGGAGGATTATTTACTCTCTAGTGAAAGTTGGACCTCCTAATATCTTTTCCTTTTGCTGTTACACACAAGTCAGTGATATTCTTTCATACTGCAGTTCTTTTACATCTACAGATTTCCAAATAAAGATTCCAGTCCAAGCAAAACAAAAAAAGAGGGAGGTTTCAAAACAACCAGATGAAAAGCAGAATATTCCATCACCATGCAGGTATTTTCATGATCACTGGGGAAGGCATTTCCATGAGTGGACCAGAGTTCCAGGCACTCAGTCTCAAGTTGTTCACATGGATAATGTTATCATCCATCAAGACAAAAAATTACCGTGTTTAAATGCACAATGCTCTGTGAAACATCAAGGCTTAGGTATTTATGAAAATAGTATCAAATTGTTAATACTTGGCTGGGCTCAGTGGCTCAGCCTGTCATCCCAGCACTTTGGGAGGCTGAGACGAATGGATTGCCTGAGCCCACAGGTTCGAGACCAGCACAGGCAACTTGGCAAGAGCTCATCTCTACAATAAAATAAAAAATACCTGGCGTGGTAGTGTGCATCTGTAGTTTTAGCTCCTTGGAAGGCTGAGGCAGAAGGTTCACTGGAGCCCAGCAGGTCAAGCCTGCAGTGGCCATGAGCGTGCCACTGTCCTCCAGTCTGCGTGACAGAATGAGATTCTAACTCAATAAAAAAATTATTAATACTTGAATCAACAGGTAAGAACTAACTTTATTACATCCTCTTAAGGTTTTCTTTATAAAATTAAATGCTGTGGTGATGGGATGGCTGGAAGATGTTGGGATTTCTTTTTATACTTATTGGGTTTACAAAACTACTCTTTCCAAAGTTCTTCCCAGATAAAGAATTAATCACTTTTTAAATAAATTTTGATTGCTTCAGTCAGGGTCCAGTCAGGAAAAAAGAAAGGAAAATGATTATTTTAACAGAAGGAAATTAATTTAGGAAATTATTCTAAAAGTAGTTAGAGGACTGGAAAGGCGAAAGACAAAAACAAAACTAAAAAAACAAACAACCAAACTGAACAAAACACACTGAGATTAATGATAACTTTAGGAACCATCCACCCCCTAGAGTTTGGGAACAAGAGTTGCAATAAGGTTATCAGAATCTACAAGGGTGGAGCAGGACCCTTTGGAATGGATTTGCAGACTCTTGAGGCGAGGACACTTTTTGGATACATTGTAGCTCTTCGGGAGATTGGAAAGAGTCTTCTTGTAGAGGTGAATAATAATAATATATTTAATTATATTTATTATGTTGGTAAAATGAACCCAAGGGACTGATTCATTATTGTTTACAGTTGAACAATAATCATTTGCATATCTTTCTACAGGGAGCAGATCTATCAATGGCTTTAAGAATTTGGCGAGATCCAGGCTCAGGAAAGAACTCGAATGTTTCCATGGTGTTGTGCTAAATAAAATGATTGAGCATGAAGACTTTTCAGTGCACTTCCAACCTGACAAAGCATAACACACAGGCTCTGAATTCTCCAACGGATGCCCATGAGGAGCTGCTCAGGCAGTTCTGTGGGAATTCCATGGAGAATAAAATGACTTGTAAAGTCCCGGGGCTTCATTAGTTCTAAAAGTAGCAACAGCAATGGTTAATTTGAAAAAGGATAAAAACAATTACATGCTTTCGGTGTTAGAAAGATATTGTCTTCTTAGGCATTACTATGCCATTAAACCACTCTCAACTGGTAATAGCCCAAGAAGAATAAAGTAATATAAAATCAAGGCAAAATAATAAAGTAAATGAAGAGTAAATTAAAGAGAGGAAGAAAGGAAGAAAAGAAGAAAAGAAGGAAGGAAGGAAGGAAAGAAAGAAAGAAAGAAAGAAAGAAAGAAAGAAAAAAAGAAAGAAAGAAAGAAAGAAAGAAGGAAAGAAAGAAAACAGCACACACTATACCAAGAAGTAACATAAAGTGAACCCTTGAATTTTTAATAGGATTTTTTTCTCATGCACTAAATAGCAAATAAATCTAAAATAAATACAAAATGCAAATGGTTCAGGTCACATTTATTATACTCTACTGGTCAAAAGCATTACAAAATATGTGGTCATCTGTCCACGAGTTTAATTTCTCTTATCAGGATGCAAATTGCTAGAAGACAGGGATTAATTCTAGTTTATTTTTGTGTTCTGTGCAAGCATCAAGATATATGTATTTTATTCAACCACAGAAGGAAGAGTGATGTCATATAATCATTAAAATGCAGTAGAATAAGTTTAAAAAATCCAAGATTTTTTTTTTTTTTAATTTCAATAGCTTTGAGGGGAGCAAATAGTTTTTGGCTACATAGTTGCATTGTATAGTGGCGAAGAAGTCTGGGCTTGAAGTGTACCCACCACTCCCACCTGCACACATTGTACCCAACAGGTGATTTTTCATCCTTCCAATCTTTTGTGTCTCCAATGTCCATTTCATCATTCTTTATGCCTTGGCAGATCCTTAGTTTAGTGTCCACTTATAAGTGAGAATATGCAGGGTCAAACAACCAACATGTTTACTGATATACTCCTATGAGGAAATATGTATGTGAATATTTATTGCAACATTATTTGTTACAGCAAAAGATCAGAAACAGTATGGCTCTTGTAAAATAAACTATAATGGAGTGTTATATTCCACATAATGGAATCTTCTGAAGACACTTTAAAAAATTAGGCAGACTTACTACTATGTGAAACCTCCAAGAAGCATATACAGTATTTTGTCCTTTCTTAAAAATTGTGTGGGAGCAATATATACATGCATAATTGTTTATGGATATGCCTGTTTTTCTTTTGTATTTTAAGCAAATACAAAAGAAAGATGTCTGGAAGACCAGGGAACAGCAATTTATTTTTAGAGACTCATTTTTTTAGTGTATAGACTTTGGTTCCTTTTGAATGTTTTCATACACGTTACCTGTTTTTTGTTTGTTTGTTTGTTTGTTTGTTTTGAGTTGGAGTCTCACTCTATTACCCAGACACCGCAGCCTCGACCTGCTGGGTTCCGGCGACCCCCCTGCCTCAGTCTTCTAAGTAGCTAGAACTACAGATGCATGCTACCACGTCCGGCTAATTTTTAATTTTTATTGTAGAGAGGAGGTCTCGCAAAATTGCCCAGGTAGGTCTCAAACCTGATGACTCAGGCAATCCACTCACCTTGGCCTACCAGATGCTGGGATTATAGGCTGAGCCACTGAGCCTGGTCCTGTTGGTTTTTTTTTTTTAATTACAATGAAGTTTTTTTCTTTGTTTTACTTATATTTATATTCACCAAACTTTATTTAATGCAACTTATTTTAATTAAAACTTTATTTTAACTTGCTCCCTCTCTCTCTTGTTCTCTCTCTCTCCCCGCCACTCTCTCACACTCACACTCTCACACTCTCTCTCTCTCTCTCTCTCCCCCTCTCTCCCTCTCTCCCTCTCTCCCTCTCTCCCTCTCTCTCTCTGTCTCTCTCTCTCTCCGTCTCTCCCTCTCTCTTGCTCTTCCTCAGTTACAGTCCCTTCCTGTAACTGCCCCTTTTAATAAATCTCTTGGTTCCGGCCGGGTGTGGAGTCGTTACTGGCGCCAAAATCCTTTTAACCATCCTTGTTTGTAGACAAAGTAGAAGGCCCAGAGAACTAAGTGGTATGCCGAAGGATGCAGAAGTGTTCTCTCTCTGGACCCTCAAGGAAGCTGCGCAGGCCATCTGGCGCCTGCCCGAACAGGGACCTAAGCATGAGAGACCTCCTAATCCCAGGCAAAGAGATGCTCTGAGAGAGGTGCGCCTAAAACTAAGGGAAGTCAGATGCAGAATCCTCCAACACCAATTCGGAGCCACCGCAGTAGCTGTCCATCGCCTGCATTTAGAAAATAGAAAAGGGGAAGATGTCGGGAACGGATGGGATGTGGGGAGTGGAAAAGCGCTGTCACTGTAGCAGGCCTTGAGTAAAGGCCCCAGGCGAAGGCAAGTTCTTGCTTGGGAGCTAGGCATCCTCGCCAAAAGCAAGGGCTGCAGCCTGCTACACGAAATGGAGTCTCAAATGCCCACACATCCAGGTGCACATAGTATAAATGAAGCTTTAGCTACAGCGAGAGAGAAAAAAAACCAAAAAAACAAAAACAACTTTATTTTAGCTGTAGGGAGGGTCTGGAAAACCTTTGTTTGTGAAGGTTTGAAATGACAAAGTACAAGTAAAAACACTTACAGAAACTTTTAGAGCTCTAAGACCTGTAGGATAGAAGAACAACACCAACAAAAAGAAAAGAAAAAAGAAAAAAAAGGACTCCAAAATAAAGAAGGAAACCAAAAGAGTAAAAAGTGAATAGAAAAGGTTGGGGTTGTGCATTAAAAATGTTTTGTCTTATTTCCATAAAGATTAAGGCAAGGAACAGGGTGTATGCAAACTAAAGACCCTCTAAAGCTGCCAGCAGGCAACCTCACTGAGAAGTTTCCAGGAATATTTTAATAAGAAACATGGCCTTGTTCCAGGTCAGCAATGATGTGAGCCAGGGAAATTATCAGCTGAATACAGAAAAGCAACTACCAGTGTCAAATCTAATGATTAAAATTAGTACATTAATTTAGTACAAAAATGCATGGTGAATCAAAAACAATTTTCTTCAAGAATAAATCCAAGGATATTTGCATTTGTAGTGTGTACTGTGTGCTATGATCGAAAATTTTCTCTAAAAAAAAAAAAAAAAAGAAATAACAAGGAAAATCAAGCTAAACCCATAGTATTATTGTAGTGTAGGTTCACATTATAAATAATCTTAGCATATTTGTCATTTTTATTTATTGGTAATGTTTAAGAGAATTGATCATATTAAAGTATTTATCACAATAGCTTTGTGATTACCATTTAGAATGTATTATAAAATAATTGATCCAGATGTGATTTTTAAGTTGAAGAGCATAAGACAAGTTTGCCAAGCTTACAAAAAGTATTTCTTAAAAATTTAAATTCACCTTATTAATAGGTAAGTCATTACATTTATTAGTTATTTAAGTATTGGGGGCATTTTTATGTGTATGACAGCTAATTTATCAAAAAGGGAACTTGAACATTTTAATTTAACAAATACAAATAAAATATTAAAGGAATTCAATGAACTAGACTGTGACTGCCACCTAAAAGTTGTTAAAAGTTGCTAAATGTATAAATAGAACAACTTCTTTTTTTTTGTCTTTTGGAATCGGAGTCTCAATCTGACACCCAGACTGGAGGGCAGTAGCACACTCACAGCCACTGCATCCTCAACCTGTTGGGTTCAGGCGATCCTTCCACCTCTGCCTTCCAAGTAACTGGAACTACAGGCGTGCGCTACCATGCCCGGCTGATTTTTTGATTTATTGTAGAGATGAGGTCTCGCCAAATTGCCCAGGCTGGCCTCGGACCCATAGGCTCAGGCAATCCTCTCACCTCGGCCTCCCAAAGTACTGAAATTATAGGTGTGAGCCACCATGAATGGCCAACAACTCCTATTTCTAAGTTTTAATTACAAGTTAAATAAAGCTTATAAGTTATAAGCTAAATAAAAATAATATTCTAAACAAAATGTGAAAGAAGAGTGTTTGTAGTATTATTTTATAAGTGAAATACTAATTTTAAAAGTCAAAATTATCTCAAGGAATCTTTCCTATATACAAAAAGGACACTAGACATCTCAAACTCACAGATTGATCTGAAATGTTTTTTGAAAAGTTAGCCAAGTGGACGAGGAAGGCGCATAGCCCCCAAGATAGAGCAAACAAGGGGTGAATGACTAACTGGGGAGTAGTTCTTCCTTCAGAGGAGTGTGGAGTTGAGAGAAGGAATTAAATGTGGATGTACAAAGAAAGGCCACATCAGGCACATACAGAACTAGATGGGAAGAATTTCCGAACTTTATCTCAGAGAAATGAAAAGCTACATTCATCAAGTGTCCAGCAGGAAACAGATGGCAGGGGCAACGTGGGTGATTGAGGAGACTCAATGAAAAGACCATTTACAAGGGCGTGGGCTATGCTTGGAAAACCAGCAAGACACGCCAATATCCATGGGCAGCAATAGCAGGGAACTCCCCATCCTAGTTAGACCAGAAGAGGCAAGAGAAGGGAGCAGTTATAGGAATTCTGAGAGGATGGTTGTGCAGAGGGAGACACCAAGGAGTCCTGCCAGCACTGGAGTCATCCGGCAGAAAGATTCCTTAGGATGAGGACCTGATTTCTCCCTCCCTCTATCCACTCATATCTTTCAGAATCTTCTGGTTGTTAAACTGCCATCTCAAACCCCAACAAGAGAGAGCTCCTTAATCCAGTCTGTCCAGGTCAGTCTCCTGTACAGAGTGGGCAGAGAAGGTCAAGGGGAAAGAATCTAGCATAGAGATTATTTAAGATATTTGAAAGAGAAGTGTCAATGCCAAAAACTGCAGAATAGATTGGAAAGCGGTGAGATTGGAGGCCAGAAGACATGGGTGGGAGGGGAGGCATGTGACAGATGAATCTCTAGATGAATACTTCTACCTTTTACTGAGGACTCAATATCTGTCTTTGTGAATATGCAGACGTTCCATACAGCCACAGAGCTACATATTCAGGCAGCTAGCTAGCTAAGTTTATCCAAACAGACTATCCCATTTACATTTAGGTAGTCTTCAATCTAACAACCATATGCCAATGACCCACAAGCTGAAGCTGGCTGTCCCAACACTTCTCCTGTCCCCCTTTGAACCCTCCAGTGCTACTGCCATGAGAAGCACAGGGACACACACACACACACACACATACACACATGCACGCACACACAGATACACAAACATGCACGTACTGTGGAGTTCTTAGAGTAGAGAAATAGGTCAGCACTAGAGCAACAAGTGAAAATTTTAAAAGCCAGAACTGAGAAGAAACCAAAAAATAGTAGAAGGATTCCTGAGCATAAGCTGTTTGTCCCTTCTGACATGGGATAAGTCAACGTTAATACCCTCAGCTGTGAAGGGAGAGGCAGGACTGGGTGGTGTTCTACCATCTTGTGAGACTCTTGGAAAAAAGGAGCCAGCCATACTGTTCACGTGAATGTCTCTTTCTAGACAAAGCATAAGCTGTTCACCTCAAAATCAGCCCCGAGACTGGATTACCCCTTGGTAATTATGCAATGGTAAATACCCTTTGGGTAAAAATGAGAATATTTCACTGCTATTGGTTATACATTTATTAGGTGTCTTTACTTTTCTTCTCACAAGCAGAGGAAGTGAAAATTGAAAGATGGTGATGGGAGGTAGTCCTAATTGAATCCTATTACACTTTGAGACATAAATTAAGCCTGGTTAATTTTTCATGGTTGGATCTCGGACAAAGAGTGGGTCTTGAGAGAGAACGACTTAGATAAGAGTCAGGAAAATGCCCAAATTGCATTTTCCTGTCTCAAGGTTTGACCTAAGGCTGAACCTAAATTCAGAAGAAGGGGGACAATCTACCTCTCCTAATCCCACAACGTAATCCCCAGGTATGAGAGGATGTGGAAACGGCTGTTATGTGTTCCCATGGACTTGTCAGTCAGTAAAGGTTCTCTTTGTCTCTTAATGTTTCACAGAAATATCACTGAAAAAACTTTCTCCAAAGTTAATGATCTTACTTAAATCATGGCCCTGTGGTATGAATGAAATTTGTTTGGTGGGGCTCTAGGGAGACTTTCTGAGAAACCGGTTCCAATAAGAACAAGGCTCTGTGATTGTTGGCTGATTGTGCAGAAATGCCATACAGATTAAGATGCTATAGAGACACAGAAAGCAGAAAGTCATTTCAAAATATAAACCACAAAGTAAAAAAACCCAAGGGTAAAATCTCAAGTTGCTTGTGAAGATTTGTAATCAACATGCTTCTCTATGGGTATCTCTTTATACTGACCCTAAAGATGGCATACAATGACTGACTATTTTACATATTGATGGTGAATGCTTCTTCCAAGCCAAACTATAAGACAGTGAGTTGATACTACCCTTGAAGCTCACTTTCTCCTTAGATCTGCAAGCCACGAGGATCTTCCCTTTTCTGAATTCTTACAGTGGAATCAGAGAGGAACCAAAACCGTGAATGCTTAATTTTTAAAATTCTTATGCTGACCTTTAATAGTCTCATGTATTTAAATCTAGTCCAACCTATTCTGAACTGTTTTATAATTCTTTTCTTTCTTTTTTTTTAACTTATTTTATTTTAAAGATGTGGGATGCAAGTCAGGATTAGGTACACAAGCAATGCATGTGCAGTGTGCAGGTGAAGTTTGGACTTTCAACTGGTCCTCACTTTCCCTGTCTCAGGATCAGGTACCTTTTGTGTTGCTATGGGCTCCCCTCTCTTCCTCCTTCCTCAAGCAGTGTCCCATGACTGCTGATCCCTCCCTTGTGCTTGTGTGATAAATGTTCAGGCCCCACTTATGAGGGAGAGCATGTGGTATTCGGTTCTTTGTTTCTGTGATAGATCCTTAAGAATGATTGTCTCCAATTCCATCCAGTTTGCCGAGAATGTTTTATATATCTTTTGTACATTTTCCCTGCCAGTTGGAGGTGAGTGTAGATTGAAACTGAGTTAACAAGTGATAGATAATTTTTTGATTAATTGTGAAAGATATTGAATGCAGCTCTTGTGCAGGCTACAGAACGCTTATTTAGATTTCTGAAATTCAATAGTATAACGTATACAGTAAATTGGGAATTCAAGGTAGGTGTTGCAAGTTAAAATAACAACAATCTCGTTTTGAATATTCCCTCCACTTACACAGTGTTTTTTATTAATGTGTTTCAAGAAATAGATTCACAGTCTCTGAATGGGAGCTAAATATTTTTCCCGACACTATGTACTTGAGAGCTTTTCGAAACCATGGGTAAAAAAAGCCATGAATAAGAGGGTTGCAAGTAGAGTTAAAGTATCCAAGCCACACTAAAAGATCAAGTGTTATCATGGGAGTGGAGTAGCCTAAATATGGGTCAATCAGAACAGCAAGAAAACAAGGCAACCAGCAGGCTAGAAACACCCCCATCACTATACCCAGCGTCTTAGCTGCTTTCCTGTCCTTTTTCTCAGAGAGGTTTTTTTTCACTTCTTGCCGTGTGTTTTCAGGCATATTACTGATGACTCGAGCATGTTGTTTGGAAACAATAAAGATTTTGCCATAAATGCCAAACATGATGGAGCCGGGAAGAAAAAAACATGTAGTGAACAATATTGTCCCCCAGAACTTGTTGAAAGTGAGTGCACAGAAGTGGAAACAAGTAACAAGTATCTCATAGCTCTGCATACCAGAAACATTAGCCTCAGATAGAACTAAACTGAAGGAGAAGAGAGCTGGGGCCAACCAGCAAAATGCCAGCAGTCGTCTTATCATGGAGGTCGTCATTGTGGTTGTGTAATGTAAAGGGTAACACACGGCATAAAATCGATCCATCGCAATGGAGCAGAGGTGGAAAATGGAGGTCAAGCTCAGCATCATGTCAAAGCTTGCGTGGAATTTACAAAAGCCATCCCCAAAATACCAGCAGCTCTCCACTGATCGCACCATGCTGTAGGGCATAATGACAAAACCCAGCAGGAAGTCCGTGGTGGCCATGGAGAGGATCAGAAAGTTTGTGGGAGAATGAAGCTGTTTGAAGTGTGATATGGAAGTCATGATAACCAAGTTTCCCAAAACAGTGATAACCATGGCTCCAGTCATAACCGAATACATGATCACCCGGACATGAAAAGGGCGGTTGGTGGGAGGACAGGATTTATTTCCAAATTTTGGACAACTAGATAAGTCTTCAGGAACGTAAGTGATGTCCATGGTGCTTTATTACTACAACTTCCTTTCCAGGAGGATGAGTCAATGTTCTCTTCTTGAAATGACTCCAGCAAATTTCAGCTCCTAATAGTACAAAAAGAGTTCAGTCATCTGTTATTAATTCACTTCCGTGGTAATTTATTTAAATATTTAAAATTATAGCAGCAATGTCTGCTTTCTGAGTTAATTGTTGTGTTAAAAGAATGAAAATTTTCAACTGCTTATTCTTTCCTGTGCTATTCTATTTTAGCCATCCATCCATTCATTCAACGTGGGTTTATCTATTGATTGCTCTATTCCTGGTATTGTACTGAAAGATTTTCAAGAGGTTTTGATCAATTTTCACCATAGGCAACCACTTTCTTGGAAACTCTTTTAAACTACAATAAGCTAACATCTCTAGCACTAGTACTTAGTACACAACCTGTGACATCACAAAGTTTTTCTTTATGCATTCTTTTAGTAATTTGAAATCAACATTTATAAAAAGTCTGCAACTATTTTGAGTTAAAAATGAGATATTGCTGCTGAAATATACAGTACCAATGAAATATGGCATTTCAACATGACTGCTGAAAGCTGTAGGTTAACCATACAGTTTATTTGAGATTCTTTTTTTTAAAATTTATTTATTTATTATAAAGATGTGGGGTACAATTCAGGGTTGGGTATACAAACACTGATTATGCAGGTACCATTGTTGATGAGGTATGCCCCTTTCCTCCCCTAGCAGTTTCCTAACTAGTGGGTCTAGTGGATTCTAACTAGTCACATGCTCCATCTTTGAGGGACCCATAAGGATTGCAAATTCCACACTCAGACCCACACACTCAAATCTCACATGATGCCTTTTGATCACAGTGAACAAAATAAAAGAGGCTGAACAAATTGCATAAATCCAAACTTTCAATAAGTTGTCACACCTACTTTATTAATTTACTTTGGGATACATGTTACCTTTAAACACTACTCACTAATGGGTTCTAAAGAAGCTTGACTCTGTGCCTATAACAAAGCATCAAGTCTACTTAGTGGGCTACAGAAAAGTAGGCTTAACCTTGAGTAATTAAACATCAGAGACACCCTGGACCTATGTTGGCTTCTCCCAAGTCATAGAGATTTAACTGCAGTGCATATTTAGCTAGTTCATCTATTTAGGCAGATTCCATTTGGGTTTCTCTTAGCTCTGGGCTAAAAGTTTACATCATTAATCTCCAAAGAGGAAGTAGCAAAAGAGCCTTGCACTGGGAGTTCTTCTCCTGGTCCAACCTCTGCCATCAGCTGATTATGTGCTCTTAGTGACATGAGTTGTGCTGGATTAGAAGAGTATTACAGACCCTTCTAACTCAAAGTCTGAGTGACTGGTAACCAAAGTGTGATTAGTTTAAGTCATCTTCTTGTAAACAAACAGAAAACAGAAGAACAGAGAAACAAGTTGAAAGAGATATGGGCTGGTCACAGTGGCTCACGCTTGGAATCCCAGCACTTTGGGAGGCTGAGGTACTAGGAAGACTTGAACCTAGGAGTTTGAGACCAGCCCGGCGAGACTTCATCTCTACACAAAATTAAAAAAAAAAAATTAGCCTGCCCTAGTCCCAGTTACTTGGAACCAGGTACTACAGTCCCAGCTACTTGGGATCCAGAAGTGGAAGAATAACCTGAACCCAGGAGTTTGAGGCTGCGGTGAGCCATGATTGTGATACTTCACTCCAGCCTGAGTGACAGAGTGAGACTTGGACTCAAAAAAAAAAAAAAAAAAGAAAAGAAAGGAAGAGAAAATAAATAAATAAAGCTTGGGGCTTAATGCAGAGATTCACTGAGTGGTACTTTCAGTCCTGGGGTATATCCAATTAATATTAAGTATTATTTAGCCATAAAAAGAATGAAGTTCTGTCATTTGCAACAACATGGATGAAACTGGAAGACATTATGTTAAGTGTAAAAATCCAGGCACAGAAATACAAATACCACATGTTCTCATTCACATAAGAACTTAGAAAAATTGATTTTGTGGAGGTAAAGAGTAGAATAATGGTTATCAGAGGCTGGGAAAGATAGTGGGAAGGAGGAAATAAAGGTAAGATGGCTACTGGGTACAAAAATACATGTAGATACAGTGAGTCAGATCTAGTGTTCAGTTGCATATTAGGGTGATTATAGTTAATAATTAATTGTATATTTTACAATAACTAAAAGAGTGGAATTGGAATGTTCCCACACAGAGAATGATAAATGCTTGTGATGAAGGATATCCCAAATACTATACCCTGATTTGAAAATTACACATTGTATAAGTTGGTCAAAACATCGCATGACCTCATAAATATGTACAACTGTTACATATCCATAGTACTTTAAAAATTTTAAGAAAAATTGAAGGGGCTCCAAATAGGGTACCCCAAAACATGCCATCTTGGCATTTGAGGAAACAGCAGAAGCAAGAAGGTTACTCTGAACCTCTCCCTCCTTCTTTTCTGAAGCAGACAATAAAAGAGTTACCTGGCCTTTCCTGAGAACAGGTCATAAAACCCTTATGTGCCCTATACTTGGAGGAAAAGAATGTCACACTGAGACACCAAGAAGAGCTTGTTAAGTTTCCCCAATTTATTACTATTAGATCATGCCCGTTTGGCTTTCAATCATACTTTTACATGCCTGTCTGTAAAAAGATGCAGTTTTTCCTGTTTTGTGGGGATCTTCATTTCTGAAGTCTTCTACGTCATGTAAAACTTGTATTAAATTTGTATGGTTTTCGTTTGTTAGAAAAAATAGGGAGTTTTTTCTTTTCCCCACTATGGATGCTCTTTCACTTCTCCTTGCCTCTCTTTATTCACCAAGGAAAGGTTGTAAGCATCTAGCCAGGACCCCATTTAAGCACCCAGCGATAGCACTCAGTAAATACCTGTTGAATGTAGTATCTATGTTAAAATATTCATGGATGCACATCTTGTATTTTCATGCCCTTACTTCCTAAAATGAAGTCTGAGTAATAGCTACACGTTCTGATGCACTACCATGAGGCAAGGAGCTTGTCTATCTTGTTCACTCCAGGATTCTCGGTATCCAGGTTAGGGTTTAGAGTAAATGCTACAGACACATTTTTGAATGAATAAGTATATAAACAAATGGCAAATTATGATTGTTTTAAAAATATTTGCATTTTTTCCAGTGAAAGCAACTGATTCAATGTGCTTTAAACTGAATAATTGAATGGACTTGCTCCAGGTACACACTTTATAAAACCTTCTTCTGATATTAAATTCTTTCTGACATTGTTATAAAATAACCCCTCCCAGGGCAGCACTTAGACAAGCAGAGCTGAGAGATTTGGTGTAGACATAATGTACTAATCCCTGAAACCTGAGAAGAGAACCAAAGATTCTGAGACTGGACAGAGATGAAAGGTGTTAGTAGAAGCAGATAAAGCTGCTGAGTATTTCAACTAGATGCACTTGGGAGGTGTTGGTGGTGGTGATGTGATACTCCTCAGTGTCCCCTGGATGTGAAAAGAGAAGGTCGTATCGGTTCTTTACAGACCCTTATGCAGTGCTTAGCACCTCATCTACAAATTGGAGGAGTTGGGGCTTTTCTTTCAACTGAAATTCATATATTCTCAAAAATAAAAGAAAACACAATGTTGGAGAGTACAGGCTTACAATTAATCTTACACGGTGTCTAAGTTCATAAAGATAATATATATGCAGTTAAAGTACATCTTTACCCAGGAAACTGCCACACCTCAATTGTTCATACAATCTTAATGATCACAGCCATGACTGTGAAGCAACTTTACATAGGTCCTCAGGTTGGAGTATAGTCCAACACCTAGCCTCAAGCAATCCTCCCATCTTGGCCTCCCAATGTGCTGTGATTATAGGTATATCATCTCACCCAACCAACTGTTCCATTTTTCAAGGTTTTGGAGGATTCTTTGAGGTGTTTCAATGTGAGATCTAGTCTTCCACTATGCGTTACTTGCTATTTATATAAGAAAAAAATCATATGCTTTCAGAACTAGAGAAGACCTCAGATAAAATGTTTACAAAGATGAATTATGAGGTGCAGTTTTCAGCCCCCTTGCTATCTCACATTCCATACTATAGCTTTGCAGTCAGGCAGACCTGTGTTTGATGATTTGTTGTATTAATTATTAACCATATACTTTGGGTAAGTTACTCAATGTCCCTGAGCCTCAGTTTCCTCCTTAACAAAATAGGGATAATGCACCCGACTTTACCTGTTTGACTTAAAGATCAGAAATAATGTTTGAAAAGCAGAGCATCTATCTGGTAAGCATGCAATGAAGCCCACAGTAACTAGCTTTAACAAACTAACAATGTTCCTTTGGAAAATTATATTCTAATTCCCAAATGACTGATTTGCAAGCAAACTTTTGTTATTTCATAACTTGTATAAGTTTGGAAGTACATATGCAGATATTTGAAGTCATCAAGCTTTTTTTTCTACCTTCCTCCCTGTTTTTGCACAAACAAAAAATCTTTGGTACCTCCTTTCAACTTTTAAGGTTTTTATGTAACCTATTATGTGGAAGCACACAGTTTCTGTGATGTTGTCATTTTTTTAAGTTAAAAATGTTCAAATATTAATACTTATGGTTTCCCACTAGGATCCTTCCTCTTTTTTCCTCAAGTTCAGTTTCAGGCCTTGATGCTAAGATTGGCATATCTCCAGCCACATAGGTTTGCAAAAAGTCCAATGTGCAATGCAAGAGTATATCAAGAAACTAAAGCTTGCTGAGGAGAATCTTTGATAGACTGGATGATTCATTTCAGTAGGAGACAGAGGTGGCCTAACAACAATCTCTAGGCTCACAATCTAATTTTCATAACCTTTAAGTATGAATGCAATCTAAACTATAATAGGCTATGATTATGGTTCTAAAAGAAAACAGAAGTATGCACACATGCTATCTCTAAGGCACCAAATCATACAAGTATCACCACTGCAAAGAAAACAAAACAAAATATGCTGTCCTCTTTCAGGACCTATTTGAGTAAAGAAGTTACAAATTCCATTGCTACCTATGTGTGCACGCATGTACAAATATATGTATTAATCTAAATTATAATTTTCTCTCATTTTTCTTTGTTGAAAACAAACTGATAAGGGAGTCTGGTAAAGAAAGACATGAACAATTAGTGTTACAATTCTTCAACATACTAACTCAATTTTTTTTTAAAGATGTAGGGTACAGTTCAGGATTAGGTACATAAGTGGTCATTGTACAGGTAAAGTTTGGGCCTCCCTTTGGTCCCCACATGGACTGGTTTGAGATTGGGTACCCTTATTGATGTTATGTGTCCCCTCTCGCTCCCCTGGCCGTGTCCCACTATTGCCAGTCCCTTTACAATTATGATAAATGTTCAGGGTCCACTTATGAGTGAGTACATGTGATACTCAGATCTTTGTTTCTGTGAAAGATTACTGACTATTAAGACTCTAAATTCAGCTGAGCTCAGTGGCTCAGCCTGTAATCCCACGCTTTGGGAGGCTGTGGTGAGTGGATTGCCTGAGCCCGCGGGTTCGAGACCCACCTGGGCAACTTGGCAAGACCCCATCTCTACCATAAATCAAAAGAAAAAAAAAATTAGCCGGGTATGGTAGCGTGCGCCTGTAGTTCCAGCTACTCGGAAGGCTGAGGCAGAAGGATTGAGCCCAGCAGGTCGAGGCTGCAGAGGCCGGGAGCGTGCCACTGCACTCCAGTCTGGGCGACAGAGTGAGACTCCAACTCAAAAAAAAAAAAAGAGACTCTAAAACCATCAAAGTCGCTGCAAAGTTCATAATTTTGCCCTTCTTTATGACTGTGTAATATTCCATCATGTATATGTACCACCTTTTTTTTATGCAATCCACTTTCGATGGGCAGCATGGTTGGTTCCATGTTTTTTGCTATTGTGCTCACTCAAATCAAAGGTGCTAAAAAGCAAAGTTTTAAAAGTTTTTCATTTGAACACAAAGTTTGTGCTTCCTTTTTAATTTTGCTTTTAAATCGTGATTGTCCCATGGTTCCTGGAATTTAAAACTGAAGTCTCAGAAATTTTAGCTGATTAGGTAACTGCTAGGTAGAGTCACATACAATTTCAAACTAGCTTCCACAAACTTTAGGCTCTTTTGAATGCCTGCTTGTGGCATTCTAGGTAGAAGAAAAGGTCAACGCCTATTTTTGGACTTAGAACTAACAACTAACAATGATTATCACATTATTTCTCTTGCTACAGGTCAAAAAACAATGCAAATTTTACATAACTCATTAAAAAACAGATCTTAAACTATAAACTCTTAAATATAAATTCTATTTTTAAAGCTCCAATATTATTCTTACTCTAAAACAAATTTCATTGAAAGAACAGATTTATGTTAATTTTCAATTAAACTTGTTAAAATAAAGATAACAGGGTGATGGTATAATCTGATAAGTAATTTTTATAATTTGGACTAGTATCTTGCTACAGAGGTATAAGTTGTGTATGTAGTACTACTATAGAAAAGATAAATAAGTATTTGAAATTTATAAAAATTCATGATACGGAATTTTTTTGATTAATTATCCAATATTTAATATAAGCCCTAATGAATATTTAAAGACTACAATAGCAAAAAATTATTTGGAAGTCTTTTCATTGACGGCAATTAGTAGATTATATTCAAGTGTAATACTAAAAGCTAAGATGAACAGAAGACAAGTTTTTCTCCTATAAATCTTATTAATAACTATATATAGTAGTTTATACATCCTAAAATAAAACATTTTAAAAAT
>NW_007247600.1:343477-436848 GCF_000164805.1 Carlito syrichta
GGTGGCCATGAGTGTGCCACTGCACTCCAGCCTGAGCAACAGAATGAGACTTCGACTCCAAAAAAAAAAAAAAAAAAAGCTGGTGGCAATGGGAAGAGATGATGTCTTGAAAATATTTCCTTCTTAAAGGCATCTGGGAATGAGAAAAACATTTTAAGTGGTAGCAATTACACACAGAGCAACTTCTGTTTCAGCGAGTAGGGGCAAAAAGGATAGTGAAAATGAAAATCAAAGCAAATTTATTATGGTTAGCTATAAATTATAGCATTATTTGAAAACTATCAGAAGAGAAAAATCTCTTCTGAATTCCAGAGAATGTGTTGGGGGAGGGTTGGGGCCAAGAAATTTATCTGCACAAATCTTTCAAAAAGACCACATTTGCTTTTTTTGATTGATAAAAATAAGAGTCTAGGAAAACACATCTTGATAGAAGAGCAGAGCACAGGCTTGCATGTTTTAAGTGTATCTTTTTAGTCTCTGTGTGGAACAAGAGATATAGCCTCTCTTCCTTTCTAGTCTACAGTACTTCAGCCACCTTTAGCCAAAACAGTTTCTATGTTATCCTGCAAACGTCCACTCAGAGGCTTGGCCAACTCCTTTTCCTCTATTCAATTGCCAGTCCTTCATCTCACCTCGGGGTTCAGCACAGACATCATTTCCATCCAGAAGCCTTTCCTGACTCTCCCTGTTGGAGTTCATCTAATGCTAGAATGTTAGAGTGGCCAAAGATCTTAGAGATAGGTGGTTCCACTTCCTTTATTTCATTCTTTTTGCACACTGCCTTATCTTAACTGCAAATATTTTAAGAACTGAGATAATATCCCATTAACCCACTAATCCTTGCAACACAACACAGGGTCATATACACGGACAGGTTACCAGTTACTGTTGAATCAAGTTGAAAGAAGTTACTTCCAACACATCATGAAAATTTAGGTAATAGGCATTTGTCTAATGGTATTAGAGACATCTGGTTTGGAAAGAATTAAAATATTAGGAAAACAACAAATTTTTTTTATAAAGTTGATAATAAACCCCTCTCAAAACAAACGATTACAAATGAAACCCAGTTAACAATAAAAACTCATCTGAGTTCGGTGACTCAACCTATAATCCCAGTACTTTGGGAGGCCGAGGCAAGTGGATTGACTGAGCCTGCAGGTTCGAGACCAGCCCGGGCAACTTGGCGAGACCTTGTCTCTACAGTAAATTTAAAAAATTAGCCGGGTATGGTAGCACATATCTGTAATTTGGCTACTTGGAAGGCTGAGGCAGAAGGATCACCGGAGCCCAGCAGGTCAACGCTGGGGTGGCCGAGAGCGTGCCATCACACCACAGCCTGGGCGACGGAGAGAGACTTCAACTCAAAAATAAATAAATAATAAAACTCCAGGCGTCTTAAAGTTTCTAAATGCCATAACAGGCACATTTTTACTGCCTCCTCCCAGCTGCTTCAGGTATATGATATAACTAAGGTCTTGAGGTAGCCTTTGCTGCTTAATGCTAAAATTGACGTTATCACACAGGTCTCCTGGCTCCTGCTCCAGTGGCCCTCACCAGCTTTAACCATCTCTAGTTGTGGGCAGTAATTCATCTCTGATCTTTTTGTGCAGCAAGGAAGTCTATGGATCTAGCTGCTTACAGTTCTCCTGTCTAGCTCTTGCTAATCAACGTATGGTCCCCAGAGCAGGCAGGTATATAGTCATCTCCTGGGAAAGGTTTTACAAATGAAAAAAATCTCAAACCCATCTCAAAATGTACATCTTAGTAAGACACCTATCTTACGTTTATGCCCATTGGATTTGAAAAGAATGGTTCTATACAGTAGAGAGACGGTATTTTCAGTTTGGGCACTCTTTGGATCTGAAATAAGGAAATCGTTTTGAGAAGTAAAGAGCAACCAAATGTCTTAAGTAGATGTTGCTTGCAAGGGGAAAAAAATACAAAAAATATCAAAAATGAAACATGTAGTTCTAGCAGGGATTTAAGTAGTATATTACAAGGATTTTTGTTATTGGGATGAAGTGATGAAGAGGAAAGTACATTTAATAGTTCTTGTACTTTGCAAAAGTACGTTTATATGCCACTATATGAAAACTTACAAGCTTTGTCAAACACATTTTGGTGGAAAATTTAAGACTTTTATTTCACTGGACTATTATAATAACTATTTTTTAGCTAAGAAAAAACTGTCTTCTCTGTTGCCACCTGTTTGCAGCAATTTCTGATTCTGTATAAAACTTAAGTATCATAATTCAATCATTTTGAAGAAGAGAATAAGTCAGCAATAATAATAAAAGAATAGAACATTTCCAATTCTTTTTATTGAGCCAGTACCTTCCCTCTCCTGAGAAGTTAGCTGTAAATTATTAAGTCTCTTCTGCTGGTTTTGCAGGTGTGATATCAGGAGATTCCAGAAAGTTTCATGTAAAGGATCAAGACAGCTGATTCATATAAGTTTGCTTCTGCTCCCAAGAGACCTGGAGTGGAGGACTCAGATCCAGGAGTTCCCAGACAGGCACTAAGTGCAGAACCCCTGTGGGAGTGCTCTTTTTTCTTTCATTCTTGAGGGACTTTAAAAGATTCTATGTGTTTTTATGTCACAGGTAGTTTTTAGTTTCTTTGTTTCCAAATGAAAGACAATAATCTTATATCTGTGTTCATGGTCATTCTGGAAAGACTAGGCGTTAAAAAAAATCCTGTATATTAAAAATACATAGATGTGTGTAGGCTAAGTTTAATGCTGACTAATATCCAAGGGAGAAATAATTGTCTGATTCAAAGAAAGTTTCTGTGTACGCTTTGATTCCTGATTGCAATAAGATTACATTGGAGTGAAAAAGAGTATTTATTTTTGCTTCAGTGATTTGTACAAGTTTGACTTTTAAAAAAAAAAACCTTCAATTAAAAAGGAAAAGAAAAAAGTCTGTGTGTCACAAAATAACAAATATTAAAAAAAAAAAAAGTTCAAGAAACAAAGAGCACTGAATAAGAAGTCAAGAGATCTGGGTTCCAGTCCTGCTTTTGTAACTGATTATATAATCCAAGGTTAGTCCCTAAATCCTGAAAGCTCAGTTTTCTCATCTGTATCTTCCTATAACATTCTGGTTGTGGAAGGAGATGACTTTGGGACCCAAAAAAACCTCAGAATTTATTCATAAAAAGTCATGTCTTTATTCTTACATGTTTAAACTTCAGTGACCTTCAAAGTACTCTCCATTTGATGCAATACACCTATCAAGATGCTTTTTTCACTGCTCAAAACAGTTTTTGAATGCGTTCATTTTGAGGCCTTTTAGTGTTTCCACCATTTTTTGTTTCACCTCTCCCACACTGGCAAAATGTTTCCCTTTGAGGACTTTTTTCATCCAGAGAAACAAACAAACAAAAAGTCACTGAAGGAGAGAGTGGATGAGTAGGGAGGGTGGAGCATGCTGGTCTTGCTGGTTTTTGCTCAAAAACTGCTGAACACTCAGAAGTGTGGATAGCTGCACTTATAAATCACCCATTATGAAATGGGCAAATGCGTTGAAAGAATCTCCAAAAAACAATTCACTGATGCTGAACACAACCTCTCACAAAAATGCTAGCTGGTAAATTGATGCCAATGAACTCCTAGAACACTTACCTAGTAGGGAAGCCTGAACTACAAGGGGCCCACCCTCCAAAAGATCATTCTGTTTTTTTGGGGGGATCCCCCCTCATACATATATAAAAATGCATATACACACAAGCACACACAGATATATATATCGGAAATGAAAACTTCATGAAGCAATACTTAATCTCAAAGCAAGTGCTGATTCTGATATTATCTATTTTCTTCAATTGTAATTTGTTTCTCATCAAAAATGTTGTTTGAGAGCTAGTTGTCATCACATTCATAGCTCAAAAGCAGTTAAAAGGTGTAGATACCCTGGAAATCATCAGATTCTACAAATCAGGGCTTTTGGGGGTTCATTTGCTTGTTTTGAGAGCCAAGTGTTAAACATATACCAGCATGATACAGAGATCTGTTAATGTCTGTCCATATTGTCACAGCCCCTAGAGAAGGGCATTGCAAGGGCACAAGTATTCCTGTACATTCCTGAACAATATTCCCAAGAGCTAATAAAAGGTGCATTTCTCCTTATCTCCTGTGCACTTCCGGTAAGTAGTTGCAGGGGATCCTTGACTTCCCTGAAGTCTACGCCCAACCAACTGAAAGTTGCAATTCTCCTTTGCTTCCTTTTTCTGAGTGGTTATGAGTTTGAATAACATAGTATCAATGTAATCTTAAGCCTTGTGATTTATATAACTTTTGTATTGATGTAATTGAAAGTTTTGTGATTTGTATAATTTTGTGTAGTGCACAATGTCTAATGCCCTTTACTCTATGGCAAATCTGATAACCGTTCCTGCTGTACCCTACTTATAAAAGCTATGAGATACTTCTGATACCTGGCACCAGGAAGTCTGGACCGAAAAGTGTCACTATCAATAAATGCAGCTGAAACTCAGTTTCTATACGACGCCCTGCTGGTCATGTGGCTAATGTATAGGTACTAACAACTCTGGACTTATAAAAGTGAACTGTAAAAACCTGAGAGGTAAAGAGAACCATTTTAGAAAGACCTTGAGTCTGGCTCTGCTCCCTGGATTTAAACTCAGAAATAAACTTCTTTCTACCAGTTCCCTGTCCTTTTGATTTATTGGTATCAAGGGGAGCAACTGAGCGTTACTCGGACCATAACAAGGACACTATTGCTTGCAGCTCATCAATTATATTAATAAAGTCTCAATTTACAGTTACAAATTTTCTTCTTTGCTTCCCCTTCCCGGTCCTCTATTATTCAAAAATACATGTCCAGTTATATAAGCAAAAAGAAACGATGGATTCCAAACACACTTTTCTGGTAGATATTTCACATTTATTAAACATCAGAACATCAAACAGCAATATAAGACGTGGATCAACCCAACGGAGAAAGGAAGGCACCGAACAGAATTCTACAGCTAGAAAACAGAAATTTGCTAACTACTGTGATTAAGATGATACATTAATGAAAACTGGCCTGGAGTCTGTAGCCTCAGTTACACAGTTTTCCATTTCTTCTTTTATTTAAAAACCGTTTAACACGCAACAGTAAAACTTATTAAAGGTTTAACTCTCAGCAAACAAATTCCTGATTCCTGACAGAATATGTGGTTTTGAAATTGTTATTTCCATACTTACTTGTCTATAATTTTTGGTTGTTGATGTTTCAAGACACATCTGATAAGACACTGAGGAACAAAAATTAAATGGAATTATCCCACAAAGTATGTGTGGTGGTGAGAGGGGTGTGTTATCTTCAGGCTCAGCTGGCATTTTGAGCCCTTTTGAATATTATAAAAGTTGCTGTGTGCCCTCTTTCTTTCATTTCTGGATTTTTCCCATCTTTACTTTTCTAATTTTCTTCTTTTTCTCTCTACCTGGAAGTAGTGGGTGTATGAAGAATTCTGGAAAGTACTGGAGAGATTTTTCTCCCAACAAGAAGATTTCTTTTTTTACTCAAGTCTTAGAAACCAAGAGCTTTCTATGCTAGCTAAAATAATATGCATTCCCTCACCCCCCCCCCCACATACATACATACTCTAAACAACTTCATTCTTCTAAGTTCCAGTCTTTTTGGTTCAATTCACTCATATGGAATAAATCTATTCAGTTTCCTTTTGAGCAAACAAATTAGTATTATGGAAATGTGAGTTGAAAATTCTACCCCGAAAAATGTACTTAAGTGCACTCCGAAACCAGGGATAGAAGAAACCATATATTAAGGGATTACATGTAGAGTTAAAATAGCCGAACCATGTCAAGGCATCAAACAAAACTACAGGAGTGGAGAAGTTCAAAAAGGGATCCAATAAAATCGTGAAGAAACAGGGAAACCAACATAATAAGAAAACACCCATCACTATGCCTAAAGTTTTGGCTGCTTTTTTGTCTTTCCTCATCTGGTTATTTTGATTTTCTGGCAAGTTATTGATTGCACATGCATGTTTTCTAGATACTGCAAAAATTCTGCCATAAATCCCCACCATCATAGACCCAGGCATGAAGAAACCTGCCACAAACAAGGTGGTTCCCCATAGCTTGTTGAACATCACTGGACAGGAGCTGGAACAAGCAACCAAGATATCATATCCCTCTATACCATCAGCGTAGGCCTCGGAGAAGACCACCCCAAATGCAAATGCTCCAGGAACTGACCAGCAGAGAAGTAGCAACCATTTAATAACTGGAATCGTTACTTGAGTGGAATACCGTAAAGGGTAACAGATAGCATAAAATCGATCGACGGCCACTGAACAGAGATGGAAAATGGACGTGACGCTGAGCATCAAGTCCAAACTATAATGAATCTTGCAAAATGTAATCCCAAAATACCAGCAATTCTCCACCGATCGGATCATACTATAGGGCATGATGGAGAATCCCAGGAGGAAATCAGTGACAGCCAAGGAGAGGATGAGGAAGTTGGTTGGTGTGTGAAGTTGTTTGAAGTAGGAAATGGAAATGATCATGGCAAGATTGCCAAATACTGTGATGAATATGGCTCCAGCCATGAACGAATACAGGGCAGCTCGGACACCCAGTGATCTTGCATTTTCTGGGCAAGACCCATTTCCATATTCAGAACAATCGAATGTTTCCTTCAAAAACAAGAACACATCGAATTTTGTCAGAAATACGTGAAATTTTCTATGTTGTATATACGTTTTCACAGAAAACCTCAAGAAAGACATGGAAGACTCAAGGAAGATAATTTATGCTGAAACATTTGTTATGATCGTTCCCATTTTTCTACCTTAACCTTTATTTGTAATTTCATGGCATTCTAACCTAATGGGTTTAATTGACATTATTTACTTTGAATTTTCCTCATATCACCAACATTAGTAAGCTCTTACTTTATGCCAGCGTCTGATGTTTTAAAGGAGGAGGAGAAACAAATGATTAAACTAACTATAAATGATCCTTCTTATGTTCATACGATAAATAGATATCTATTAGACAATACATGCACTTCTTCCTCAAGTGAGTCCGAAATACATTATCAGATTTGATTTAATAGGGGTGGATTGCCTTGTAGGATCAAGAGGTTATTATTTGAAAATAGTTTTACACACAAATTTTTCACTGTGTTTTGATTTTTCTTTTTCTTCATGCCAAGGTTGTTTTAAGGGAAAAGAATCATTTGAAGATCCCTAATGACCTGGCAAGAGTCATCTTCTTAAACAAATCATGCAGCTTTGACAAGCATCACCCCAGCTGGAACTGCTAAGTTAGAGGTGGATAGAACTACAGCTGGATGCTCTTTGCGTCTTTGCAAAGAGCAATTGCACCTTCCCAGTGTCTCTCCTCGGAGCCCTGTGAAATGCACGACAGACAGAGACAACAGCCTGACAAATCTTGGTGTGTAGCTAGCAGCGGGCAGCCAGGGAGTTTTTAGGAAGAAATGATTTCCACTACAAGTATATGCACTCCTTATTGGCCCAGTACGTTCATTTTACATATAAAAAGCCGCATGTTATTTATTACATGTATATTTGAAATGTAACATGTACATGAGTTGAAACAGCTTTTAAAAAAATGCACATTAGCAAAAAAAGCTATGTATATGCAAAGCATAACTCTTAATATTGCAAAAAAGCCTTTGTCCTTTAGTGAGCTCACACGTCTCAGACTTGACCAGTTACTAACAGACAAGCCAACAAATTCTCAACCCCTGTGACATAAGATCACATCACAAGTTGAGCAAGAGATTTTTGTTGAATGCCCACAATATACATGACACAAGGAAAGGAACAAGAAAGCATGAACATAACCCCTGGCAGCAAGAATTCTACAAAACAGCTGAAGAGGCAAAACACATCAACACTTAAAACCCAAATGATTCTGCACCTCAGATCAAAGCAACAGCAATGATTAATTGATTGAAGCGTGGTCCAGGTAAAATGTACAGCTAACAATCAAAATAGACAAGATGGCTGGGCTTGGTGGCTCAACCTGTAATCCCAGCACTTTGGGAGGCCAAGGCAAGTGGATTGCCTGAGCCCACGGGTTCAAGACCAGCCCGGGGAACTTGGCAAGACCTCATTCCTACAATAAATCAAAAATTAGCCAGGCGTGGTGGCACATGCCTGTAGTTCCAGTTACTTGGAAGGCTGAGGCGGAAGAATCACCTGAATCCAGCAGATCAACGCTGGGGTAGCCGTGAGTGTGCCACTGCACTGCACTCTAGCCTGGGTGACAGAGTGAGACTCCGACTAAAAAAATAAAAATAAAAAAAAGGACAAGATAATTTTAGGCTGGGCTAGACAGGAATGTGCCAGCAAGGAGGGAACTTTTGATCTGGGTCTCGATGGACAAGTAGGCTTTGAATAGAAGAGAAAAAAGCCTATTCTGAGCAGAAGTTAGGATGAAGAAAAGACACAGAGCTGTAAGTATTCTGAGACCTTCTAAAAATAATTTTAGAGATCAAGGATCTCCAGAACACAGTAGAGAAAACAAAGGGCTTGAGGAGAGGATAGAATGAGAGAAGAAAGGGCTTCTAGTGTCTTTGTTGTTCCTCCAGCTGGTGTTCTTAGCCACTAAACAGTGAAAAGAGACTTCCAGCTTTGTACTTAAGTTGGGGTAGTATTTTTTTAAAAATAAAGTAATTAATTTTACTGCAAGAATGAGTACATATTTGAAACTAAAAGCTTTCTCTGTTGCCAAGTGATAAGTCCAAGGCAGTTTTATCCTCTTTATTCTTCCTTCTCTGGGGTTCCACCCCCACGTTTAGAGAACTAATGGCCTGACTGTGAGGGGACACGTTTGAGCAAAGAAACTAAAGATCTTTATCTTTATAACTGCCACCTGGGTGACTGCATACCACAAAATGCATTTGTGGTCTCTCTGCCAACTAACATCCTAAATGCTGTTTACACAAACAACTGACTTTTTCCTAAAAGATAGTTTCATCAAAGCATTTTTATTTTAAAATGTCTAAAATGTGTACAACTGATTCTCAGGCTATTTTCTTTTTTAGCAGCTAAAACAGGGGTTTCTTAGATTTATATAGCATTTCACCTCCTAATATCCTCACAAGAAAAGAAAGATAGGAGGAAAAAATGAGAGGTAAGGGATTTTTCCTGCTCTTGCTACCAAATAATTTAGTTACTTGCCATTCCTTGTTAGCCACCTGCTGACCAGTTAAGCATCATCATCGAAGAAAACACTGGAGAAAAATGCAGAATTATAAAACAGAAGAAAAGATTCTGATCACGTTCAGTCTGCTCAGGAAATGTGGGTTTGCTTATGCTTAAATACCATCTCCAAACTATTCTGTGAAATAAAGACACTTAGAAAGTAAAGCTAAGGGAAATAAATAATTTCATTTTAACACACACACAGACAATATTCTTGTGCTAAAGGCAACTCCACAACAAGAATCCATTTTAAGATTTAATTGCTTGCAAACTTCTTTGTGTTCTTGACTTAGTGATTTTGATATTATTAATCATTCTACCATCCCACTTTTGTAAAGTCATAATCAACCCTTCTTAAACTCAGATCATAGGGGCAGAGCTTGACTCTTTCCTTTTAACAGTCAGAAACTTTAGTCAATTATCTCTAAATACTTTGAGATATATAACATGACACCTAAGTTCTTATTTGAATTTCTCGTACACTCACCACAGAACAGGGAGGAGAACATCAGATTACCAACTGATGAGTTCATCAAACAATACTTTTAATTCCATTTCAATCTCACATCCTTCATAGTTCCTTGCCATAGGACACCTATCATCAATTTAAACCTTTCAATAACCACATCTTTCACATCTTTTAGATTGATAGTCTATGAAGCGTTAAACGCAAAGACAATATTTTTAAAGGTTATATTCTTCAAGGGTCACTTAAAAAAAATTTATACCGCCGGGCTCATGGCTCAGCCTGTAAGCACAGCGCTTTGGAAGGCCTAGGTGAGTGGATTGCCTGAGTCCGTGGGTTCGAGACCCGCCTGGGCAACTTGGTGAGACCTCATCTCTACAATAAATCAAAAATTAGTCTGGCGTGGCAGTGCAGCCTGTAGTTCGGCTACTTGGAAGGCTGAGGCAGAAGGATCGCCGGAGCCCAGCAGGTCGAGGCTGTGGTGGCTGGAAGCGGCCACTGCACTCCAGTCTGAGTGACAGTGTGAGACACCAACTCAAAAAAAAAAGAATTTATACCTATTAACGTATGCATCTATAGACACACAGATTGCCATAGAATTAAATGGAAAGTCTGACCTTTCCTCCAACATTGTTATGTTTCTACAAGAAGCTCAGACACAAAAATTAAATATTTGTAACATAATGAATTATTTGTCCATTGAGCTTATGCATAAATACCATGTGTAAACTTTATTCTAGTAAATTATTAAAATTTAATGTTAAAATGCTTTCTGTATTCCCCAAGAAAGTGATTAAAACACAGAACCATGACCACAATGTTAAAGAATTTTCTGAATTTTCTGATGTGATCTCATTCATTTTTGCCTTGTCATTAAATTTGATTAGTCCTTCATTATTAAATATTTCTCTGCTTCAGTAGCTACTTTTAAGACTTTTAAGCGACTTCATTATGTTCTTTTTCCTGCCAATTATTCTTTCTGCTTTTCTTGAATTATTTTGCCTTTACCTGATTTCTTTTGGTTAGTTTCCATCAAATATTGTATGTTAATAAATCTTAACATATTAAATAATACATATGAATAAACTTAGCACATGCCTGTTATATAATGAACTCCAGCCCTCCCTCCCTCCCTTCTTTCCTTTCTTCCTTGTCATAAATAAACACTCCATTCAAGAATACATTTTGATCAAAAAAGACTTATCCTAAGAAAGTGAAGAAATGGGATTGTGAGGAAAAAGGCCAGGTAATTGTTTTCACCTGCTTCTTTTAGGTGAACACCTGTGATAAATTGTTGACTCATCTGCTTATGAAGAGGTAACCCTTTCCAGGATTCTAAGTAATTTTCCCAGGAAAAGTATTGCACTGCCCAAAGGCAGCACATTAACCTGTTCACATATTAAAATGATTATCTTTTATCAAACATTTATATTAAGTCTCACACCTTCTACCTTGTTCCATATTCCTACACTTTCTCTCTGCACATGACCAAAATTCAGAAAGAAAGAATCAATGCAACAGTAACACTACTGCATTACTAGGGAGGCAATTTACTCCCTAAGAAAACCTCAAGGAAGAGGAAACACATCTTTCTTTCAAAATCCCACATTCTCCACATACCTGATGCTCTAGGAAAGATGCCATTGTTAACTGCTTACTGAAGGAACTTGGCTTCCTTTCTAACTACCATGAATGTTTACATGGAACTGGAAGACCTGAACTATGTGAGTTGTACTGATTTATAACTTAACAATTAATCTCAAGGGATTGAATCTGAGAATGAAGCGCGCACACACACACACACACACACACACACACACACACGACAACAAAATCCTTGTCATTTGAAACTTTAACCGCTAAATGAGCCTAAACCCCACCTCCATTCTCTCTACAGTCTCTGTTCAACTAAGTTTTTATCACTCATAGCATTGAAGACTTCAAGTCTGACATTACAAAAAGGCTGCAAAGGCAAAGCTGAGGTGATGAGTTATGCATGGCCCCAAGGAGTCTTGTCTCAACCATGCATGGATGGGATCAAACAGAAAAATGGACGTGGGTCCTCTGTTATTCTGAGACAGTCATAATCCATATTTGTTCTCATATTCTAGTCACTGAGAAGAGGCCTTACAACTCATTACTTTCCTCTTTTTTCTTTGTATAAATGTAATTAAAAGAATATATCTCAGCAGCCATTTTATACCTGAAGGAATTGAGCAAAATTATTATCTCTTTGGACAACTCACATGACTATGCTAAATCTCATATGCTACTGATCTAGATCTATTCATAGGTTTAAGGGCTACTTTTGGTTTTTGCTCTTTTGAACTGTGAAAGTTCGTGTTTCCCTGATGGGACACCCTTGTGAGGCAAGGTACCCTAGAAGTGGATGAAATAGAGCACTGGCCAGTAGAAGACACAGGGTCCTGATTGAATAAAAATTACAACTACTCTGTGTGATCTCAGTCAGCTCAACCCAAGGTCACTGCAAGCGTGTCTAAATTATGCAGTGACAAAGAGCTCCGAGCTTTGAGATGCTTGCACCTAATTTAATGCTCTGATGTTGACCTCTTGAAATTTTGAATAACTTTCTAACAAAAGGCTCTATATTTTCATTTTGTGCCAGGTCCCACAAAATACTTAGCTGGCCCTGGTTTAAATTATCTCAGTAGCTCTTCTTTTTTTTAAAAAAAAAATGTTTTATTTTATAATAAGAGATACATATGAAGATTTATTACATAGACACATTATACAAGTGTAAGGTTCGGGCTTCTGATGAGATGGTGCTCCTTCCCCTGTGGTAAGCATGGTGCCCAGTGGGTGGTTTTGCATCCTTTAATCCTGTTCTCTTCCTCCCCTATTCAGCAGTGCCCAGTGTCTGCTGTTGCCATCCTTGTGGCTGTGTGTGTCCAATGTTTAGTACCCACTCATGAGTGAGAACACATGGTATTCATTTTTTTGCTTCTGTGATAATTTGCTTAGAATGCTGGCCTCCAGCTGCATCATGTTGCTGCAAACAACAAGAATTCATTCTTTTGGTGGCTGTGTAGTGTTCCACAGTGTAGATGCACCACATTTTCTTTATCCAGTCCACTGTCGATGGGCACCTGGGTTGGTTCCATGTTTTTGCTATTGCGAATAGTACTGCAATATACATACGAGCATAGGTATCTTTTTGGTAGAATGAGTTATGCTCCTTTGAGTATATACCAAGAAATGGGATTGTTGAGTCCACTGGTAGATCTATTTTTAGTTCTTTGAGAAATCTCCTAAATGTTGGTAGTTCTTCCTGAAAAAGAGAAGGAGGAAAAAACTTTTAATTTCAGAGTATATTATATTATGGTATGAAAAGAAATTGTATATAAAATTATTTTTAAAGAAAACTTTACAAATATTAGCATAGTTGTTTGCTAGTTGGGGATAGAACTTAATTTTGCAATAGCAAAAGACATATTTAAAAATTGTTGCACACAAAGGGTACCTGGTCCCAAACCAAGGGAAGTGAGGACCTGTTGCAGACACAAATTTTACCTGCATGCAACCTACTTGTGCAGTTATTCCTTACTTACACGGCACATCTCTGTAATAAAATAAAATTGAAAAAAGTTGTCAGCAATTTCTACTTCTGGAAGAAACATGAAGTCATTTTGGGTCAACTTTCTTGGCTCTGTACAGAATTACTCAGGCATTCTCTTTTAATTCTACAAATGGGAGACAAGTAACAGAAGGTTAAACCTTAATGTTTATTTTTAAGGTTCTGAGGAACTTAACATGGAGCAAAGGGAATGAGTCTTATTTCTTTCCCATCTGAAGTTCAATGCTATTAGAATATAACCAAGAAACCAAAAGATATCATTTTAGACCAGCTAGCAAGAAACAACACGAGGGCTTTCCTGAAGGGAAAAGCAAAGACTAGAAACAATATATATGGCTAACCCTCAGAAAACTCTTCTCAACCAGCCTCTAATCCTGAGCACGAGATTTAAGAAAGACAGCTCTGTGGTGAATGTGAACGTAACGGGCACCAGTGGCCTCCTCTTCTTTCTAAACCTCTAGAAACTACAGCTTACCCTCATGAACTGGTGTCTACATATCATGGCAGTCAGCAAGCCATCATCAGACAGGGTGCCATCAGAACTATTTTCAAGCGTGACACCTTGTGGCAACCTGGGAGAACTGAATCTTTGGGTCCAGCCCTGGAAACTAAAACCAAAAGAGAAGACCCAAAGGGACGTGGGAAAACTGACTAATAAATTTAAATACTAGAAAGAAATATCATCTTCTTTCGTACCTTAACCTGGAGAAAAGGGATATATCACAAATATAAGTGTTCAAAGTCCTTAATGGAACTGAGGTGTGCAGAATTTGAATTAATCACAATCAACAATGCCAAGCTTGTCTTGCTTGCTTCATTTGTTTGTTTCTAACATAATGAACACTCATGACTGTGGATTAGATTAGATCTATATACTGATTTCTACCCATCACCCCAGAAAGCTACTACCCTTAAATTTTGTGTTGATCATTTTTGTATTCATTTAATAGCTTTATCATGTGTGTTTATATAACTAAATCAAAATATTGTTTGATTTATGTTTAGAACTCTATAAAATCGATATCTGCTCTTTGTTGCCTTTTGTCCTCTTATTTTTCCATTCAGCTTTATATCATATATGTTTTTTCTTTTCACTGCCACATAATAATCTATTTATGTTTTCTTCTATGAATTGTCATTTGAATTATTTCCAGCTCTTTTGCTATTCTAAATAGTGCTGTTTTGAAGATTCTCATGCAAGTCTCCCGGAACATATATTCAAGAACTTTTCTGGGAAATATACATGCAAAAGTAATTACCGAGTCAGAAAAAATAATACTCATCTTCACAAGACAAAGACAATTTGTGTTCTCAAATGGCTTTTACTTACATTCTCACAATCAATATGTAGAAATTCTGTTGGCCTACATCCAACACATGGTATTGTCAGAATTAAATTTTTGACAGATTAACAAGTGAAAACAGTATTTTGTTGTAGTCTTGATTTATATTTTCCTGATTATCAGTGAAGCAGAACATTTAATCATATGTTTATTGTCCTTATTTGTTTCTCTGTGGGTCTGTGAAATTCTGTCATTTTTTTGGCACATTTTCCTTTTCTTTTTGGTTTGTAAGAATTCTTTTTCTATCCTTAATAATACCCTTTTATCAGTTATTTATGTAGCAAAAGTATTTTCCCAGAGAACAGCTTGCCTTTGCTTTTCCCTTCAGGTACTTTTGGATTGAAAAAAAAATTCTTTCACGTGGCTCAATTTATCAATCTCTTATGGATTTTTGTGGTTTTAAAGAAATGTTTCACTACTTCAGTGTCAGAAAAATATTCTTCCATATTTTCTGCTGAAAAATTTGAAAGTTTCCTTTTAACACTTACATTTTAAATCCATATTAATCCAGTCAATTTTAATTATGTATGACATGAAGTAAGGATAGAATTTAATTTTTTCATGTAAGCCATCTTTCCCAACTTCATTTATTTATTATTCTTCCTTTCCCTCTGTTCTCCTCCTCCTTCTCCCCCTGAAGTGGCCTGGTTATTTTTTGGTCTTTTAAACATTGATATTAATTTGCATACCATGTTCCATAAAATCTATAGTGAATTTTGAGTGGATAGCATAAATATTTCTTCAATATTATGCCTTCTTATGCATAAACTAGGGCTAGCTTCACATTTATTTGGTGTTTTTAAATGCCCTTCAGTAAACTTTCTTAATATTTTACAAATAGGTCTTGCACACTTTTTGGTAGTTTTATTCCTAGGTACCTCATAGTTTTTATTTGTCTTTTTAAAATTACATTTTCTATTTGCTTATTACTGGTGCAGACATTCAACTGAATTTTTGTATGCTGATTCACCTTGTATCCAGGCAACTTGCAGAATATTTCTAATTTTAAGATGTTCTCTTTAGTTTCTTTAGTTTTCTATGTGGTCAGTGATATCATCTGCAAATGATTATAATTTTATTTATTTCTTCTTTTCCATTCCTTTAGGTCTTCCATTCTTTTTTTCCTTACATTTGACCATTTCTATTTATGTATATATTCTTTTTAAAAATAATTTCAACTTTCTTTTTCTTTTCTCTTTTTTTTATTTTAAAGATGTGAGGTACAATTCAGGGTTGGGTATACAATTTTGTTCTTTTTTTTTTGGAGGCTCACTCTGTCACCCAGACTGGAGTGCAGTGGCTACTGCAGTCTCGACCTGATGGGCTCCAGCGATCCTTCTGCCTCAGCCTTCCAAGTAGCCAGAACAACAGGTGCGCCCGGCTAATGTTTGGTTTATTGTAGAGACGAGGTCTCACCAAGTTGCCCGGGCAGGTCTTGAACCCATGGGCTCAGGCAATCCACTCACCTCGGCCTCCCAAAGCGCTGGGATTATAGGCTGAGCCACTGAGCCCGGCCAACAATTTTCTTCTTAATATATTGCACTGTCCAAGACCTTTGAAATAATGTTGATTGAGATTTAATTATGAAATGATGAAACTATTTTTGAAAAATCTCCCTTATACCTCTTGTGACACTTTTAAAGTCTTTTGGAGAGGATATTGTAATTAAAAATCTTTTGATAATACCCTTCTGTGAGTCTTTAATTCAAATCAATATATATACCCTATATATAGGATATATATGTATATATATATATCCTCTTTCATGATCGCTTATGACCATTTCTGGAAAATAAACATCACAGTATATCACCCAGTCAAATCACTGATACTTAGCTTAAAATGTTTCTTACTGTTTCTGAAATCCACTCCACATTAAGAATGTTTTTAGAAATGTGTATTAATCATTTCCATTTGCAAAAAAAGGGGGGGTTAGTGTTACCTCAGTTTGATAATGACTTGCTACTCCTCTGAATGACTAAAATACTTACAGGACAGTTGCTATAGTCACTCAACTGCTCTTTCTTGGGATGTTTAGTTTACACTACATTACTGTACCCTGTTTCCACTTTATTTTTTACTCATATCCCCTACCACTCCAAATACACCTAATAAAGTAAATTTAAACAAACCCTTTTTATGGCACAAAAAGGGGATATTATAAGAGAAAGTAAGAAAAGAAAGAAGAAAGAGAGAGGATAGAAGAGAATAAATAAAGGTTGTGTAGAGGGAGAAAGGCATGTATGATTGGATTATGATCAAGACTCACCCACGGCTTCCCTTCTTAGAGAAGCAAATATAGCTCTCACTTTGGCATAAAAGACCTGAATGACCTGACCCCTAGCTATCCATCTGACCTCAATTTCTACAACTTTTCTCCTTAAAAAAAAGAATCAGATTTGGTAGGAAAAAATCCACCTACAAGCTGTTTCAAAGTGATAGATCTAAAACAAATATGCATAAAATTTTTTTTTTTTTTTTTTTTTTTTTTTTTGAGTTGGAGTCTCACTCTGTCGCCCAGACTGGAGTGCAGTGGCCGCTCCCGGCCACCGCAACCTCACCTGCTGGGCTCCGGCAATCCTTCCGCCTCAGCCTTCCAAGTAGCTGGAATTACAGGCATGCGCTACCACGCCCAGCTGTTTTTCTGATTTATTGTAGAGATGAGGTCTCGCTGCCCAGGCGGGTCTCGAACCCGCGGGCTCAGGCAATCCACTCACCTCAGCCTCCCAAAGGCGCGGGATTACAGGCTGAGCCACCGAGCCCGGCTTTGCATAAAATTTTAAAGTAGATTTTATATATATATGTATATATATATACACACTAGAAAAATATAAACCTAAGGTGTGCAGTCATATTACCAAGATGATATAATATTTCTAAGTTTAATAGCAGAGTTTCCAAATATATATGGGAAAAACATACTGAACTATAAGGAAAAATTGACAAAGTCCACAATCATTATGGGAGATATTAATACACATATCTCAATTATTAATAGAATAAGTACAAAATATTAGTAAGATTTTAAATGAGCCAGACCTAAGGAAAATATATACAACACCATATGAAACAACAACAGAACAGATGACATTATGACATCACTTAATTTGCCACAATATCAAATTAAGAAAGAATAATCATTTAGTTATCTCAATAGACACATGGTAAAATTCAAATCTATTTATGATTTTTTAAAAAGCTCTTAGAAAAGTAGAAGAGCAAGACAATTTCCTTAACCTGATTAAAGTTATTTATAAAAACAAAAAACTTTCAATGGATATTTTATTTAATGATGAAACATTAAAAGTATTACCCTGAAAATGAGGAATAAGACCAAAGGAACTTGTAAAGCCATTTTGACTTCCTGCTTCTGCTGGAAGCCCTCATCAGTGTAGTAAGGCTGGAGGAAAATGTACAGGAATAAGAAAGGAAGGATAAAACCCACCGTGGCTGACAAATGACGTGAATGTATATAAAATATCCAAATATACATGCGTATTACATATACATCTAGAGTTAATAAGAGAGATGAGCAGGGCTGCTAGTTTAAAAAAAATCAAAATACAGAAGTATACTGGTTTTCTGTCTAAAAAGAAAGGATTCAAAATTGAAACTTCAAAAAGATTTATCTTTACAACATAATAAAAAAATAAAGTACCTTTAAAAACAGACGTGCAGCCAGGCGCAGTGGCTCACGTCTGTAACCTCAGCACTTTGGGAGGCCGAGGTGAGAGAATTGCCTGAGCCCAGAGGTTTGAGACCAGCCTGGGAAACTTGGCAAAGTCTCATCTCTACAATAAACAAAAAAATTAGCCGGGTGTGGTAACACATGCGTGTGGTTCCAGCTGCTTGGAGGGCGGAGGTGGAAGGATCTCTGGAGCCCAGCAGGTTGAGGCTGTGGTGGCCGTGAGCATTGCCACTGCACTCCAGCCTGGGTGACAAAGTGAGACTCCAACTAAAAATAAATAAATAAATATGTAATTCTTTATTTTAAAAAGTTTAAAATGTTAACAAAATACATACATGAAGACCTAAATAAAGAAATATGCCAGCTGGGCTTGGTGGTTCAGCCTGTCATCCCAGCACTTTGGGAGGGAAAGACGAGAGGACTGGCTGAGCCCGGGGGTTCGAGACCAGCCCGGGCAACTTGGCGAGACCTGTATGTACAATAAGTTAAAAATTAATTGGACATGGTATCACGTGCCTGTAGTTCCAGCTCCTTGGAAGGCTGAGGCAGAAGGATCGCTGGAACCCAGCAGGCCAACGTTGGGGAGGCCGTGAGTAGTGCACCACTGCACTCCAGCTTGAATTATAGAGTGAGACTGTGACTCAAAAAAAAAAAAAAAAAAACCCACAAATAAAAGTGGACCCTATCTCACACCATACACAATTATAGAATTAAGGTAAATTAAAAACCTAAATGTGAAAGGCAAAACTATAAAACTCTTAGAAGAGAGCATAAGGAAATTTCTGTATGATCTCATAGTCTGGAAAGACAGCTCAATTCACTAAAAGCATAAAACAGAAAGAAAATGATTGATAAATCTGACCACATTAGGATGGAGAATTTGTGTTTAGCAAAAGTCATCATAAAAGTCTGAAAAAATAAGTTACCGACTGAGGGAAAAATATGTGTCACAAATATAATTTAAAAAGAGTTAACATCGGGAATACGCAATGAAATAGAAGTCAGTAAGAAATATTTTTCAAAAATATTTTTCTAGGAAAAATGATATTTTTCCTAGACTAGAGCAGGTTGTAAGGATGTACATTGTGATTTCATACCTAGCATTTATACCTTATACACGCATATTCTGTTACATATTTTACTCAATATTTATTTTAAAAAGCTCTTTCTTTTGTAAAGACAAGTCATCACAAGGCAATGTGTTATGTGCAGTAGCAGAACTATGCCTAAAACTGCTTTCAGAGTTGCGAGAAGAAAATACCACCTGACCCGAGTGGGATGCCATCAGGAAAGCATCAGAAAAGAGTTATGCTTGAGGTGAGGCTTCAAGAACAAGGAAGTAAACAATTTGTTGAAGAGCATTCTGAAGGGTAGGAATTGATTTGTCAAAGCTGGGGTGTTCTGGAAGGGCATAGAGTTTTCAGAAAATTGAGGAAACTTGATATGGCTGAAATCTAAGATACTTGTAAGAAAGGGCAAGGAGGTACAGACAAAAAAGTAGACAGGAAGGTCAGAATTTCTTGTATGCTCACCAGGAAATGTGGACATGGTGGTGTAACACAGAAAGTCGTCTGTAACTATTGAGGATGTCAACAGCGGGAAGACACAGTCAAATTTAGGATTCAGATGAACCAGTGGCTCCTGTATAGAGAATAGACTGGAGGATCAAGACTTGAGGAATGAAAATCAGTTTGGGGGATTTATCTAGAGTCCATGGGAAGGAAGGTTAAGACTTGGATTGAAGATGTATTGCCCATGTTTGACGGGGTGTGAAGAGTAAGGAGAAGGAGGGGTCAAGGATCACTCCTGGATTTCCAGCCTGAGCAAGGATAGTGGTGTCATGCAGTAGGGAACATGGGGAAAGAACATGGGTAATGGGGTGATTTGGTCTAGTTTGGCATGCATAGATTGTTGGCTGCCTACTGAGAAGGAGAAACCCAACAGACGGACAAAACATTGGTGTTTTGCATGGGTTGGATAGACACAAAGGGAAACTAGGAGAAGGGAAACTGTGATCGCAACAGTGAACTTTAGGGCTTGCTATGGCAGTAAAACATGAAAGGAGGCACGTGATGCTGCACTCCAGGCTAAGAATTGAATACAAACTCAGGCCAACATGGTTCCAGGTACATTATAAGCAATGATTCTTGCTTCTTTTATTTGTGGTCCTATTTGGTGATGGTAATAGGAGTGATAAAGAAGAGAATTCAGATGATTCAATTACCAGGTAGTAACTACCATTTTCCACTTAACTTTCTAAAAAAAAAGTAGAACTAATATTTAAATATATTAGACATATATATAGATTATATATTATACATATATAGATTATATATTCGATATATAAATATATATCAAATATAGATATATAATATAGAGAACTAATATATAGACAGTCTAACATAGCACTGTGGTAAATCCACCTTTAGTCTACCACATGGAAGTAAAACAGGTTTTGCTGTGGCGTTTCATTTTGTTTTGTTGCGTTTTATTTTATTGTTCCTAGTAATATAAACCATGGAAAGAAAAACAGCAAGTGGTCTATGTGTTTTTCCTTACTTCTCCAATTTTTTTCTAATGTTCTGTGCTTAGGAGACTATACAGACAAGATAAAAACTTTAAGCCATGTAAGAATAAAGTTATCAGAGCATTTCAAACATATGAGATCACTGTTTACAAGCCCTTCTGGTTGCTAAAAGTAAAATCTTGAGTGACTTCTAATAGGAGTAATTAAATGTGTTGATTGGCTACTTACCAGTGCCCACCTCAGTTCATTTACAGTTTGACACTTTGAAGCTGCAATTTGGTTAACCCAGACCCTTAGTCCAAAGAGACTCCTGCAGACATCTCCCTCACTTTGCTCTCATTTGTCAAATTTCTGAGTAAATAGAGACCAGAGGGCATTATTAACGCATCTGCTCTTCGGCTTTGGTCATGATGAGAATTAATTTCACACTATAAGTCACTGGGGGAGTAGTTTTACTTAGTGGAAATAGGAAAACACTTATCATAGAACTTTATTAGAGGAACCAAATACCTGGAGAATTCTCAGACTATTAAGCAAAGGTCAAATGTAAAGAAAACTTTAGCTGATGCAAGAGAAGCAAAACAATGTCTTGGGCTTTGGTCTACCCTGACATTCGATATAAATATGTTTACAGATTTGGCATCATGAACGGAAACAAGGGATTACTTATCTGGAAGATTTCAGAAGTCTCAGGAAAACCATTCAGCTAACATCACACCTCAACCCTGGTTGGCTGATACAAGGAGTTCCTTATTAAATACTCATTTGGTTTGTCCCTTAATGAGCAATTTCAAATTCTAAAATTAAAAGTAAATTGTAAACATTGAATAAATTAAGCTCCTCTGTCAAAAGGGGGAGCAATACAGGACAAAGCCAATGTTTTTCCTAGTAGCAAGAATTATTTTACTTGTGTTTGGCTTTTGTCTTTGCCATCTGTCTCCACTGTACTGTGACTGTGTGTTCCTGTAGCGCTAACTTTCCTCAATGATTGGAGCTGACCATATGCCTCCCTGGTACATGTTGAGTTCTCCATAAGACTTTGTTGCCAAAAGCACCTTTATTGCTACTTAAGGTTACTAACAGGCCAGAATAGTTGATTGTAGGCTTTCATAAATAAATGTGATTTTTTTTTTAATTTGAGGGGAAAACATAGGCTTGCCAAATAAGGTCATTATAAAAGCTTTCTGTCTATTATTAATATATTTTCATAAAAACAAAGAGCATCTCAATCCTAGACATTTAGCAAGCACATAATCTTAGACAAAAGACAGTCTATTAAGTTAAGTATGTTTTCCAATATGAAAAACTCATCACATTGTTTTCATTTTCTCACTTTACTTTGACTTGTAAAAGGTTTGTTACACTCAACATTAATCCTCAGACTGAGAAAATTTGAGAATCCCTGAGTTAAAATATCAAGTTATCATTAGTTTGAGAAAATCCTAAAATACCTAAATTTCCAAGAAATAACTTAAGAAAAAATATTTTCCCTCGCTGGTTTAGAAATGTTGTATTCTAATCACTTAATCTTTCCTCCCTCAAGCAAACGTTCTTGCTCAACCCTTTACCAGCTCACTGGCAGGGAGTGGGGAATGAACGAGGCTGCCTCCCAGGAACTCACAGCCCAGACTTCTGAGCTCAGTTTCACACATGTTATGGTATTAAAAATTCCTCTAAATCTTCATCCCACTATGCACATTAGAAAATTTAGAGTTCTTTTTTTTTTCTCAAAGGTCTAAATCAATGGTTCTTGGAAAAGTTGTATTCATTCCAAAGACCCCCAGTCACTGGTTGAAATTGCAGCTTTCTGAGTCTGTCATCATCCCAAATAATTCCAGTGAGCTTAGGGCTTCAAACACCAGCCTGGGTAGACTTTGGATCCAGACAAGCATGGTTTCAAATCCACTCTTTTTGTGGATCCTGCATTTTGCCTCTTTTGTGGTTTGCTCCCTCAGATGATTCCTCTCAACTCTCTCAATGTAACTGGCTTACACTAACTCATTTTAAAAGGTTCAAGACACACAGAGAAGTCACTCAATGCAGGCTTTTTAAGTGAATAAGGAATAAGAAAGATTTCCAAGGGGGTACAACTATATGCCTCAAATGATTCCTCTCAACTCTCTCAATGTAACTGGCTCACACTAACTCATTTTAAAAGGTTCATCTTAAGGATTATCTCTTCCAGAGGCCATATCTAATACCATAGGTAGAAGGTCATAAGTTAAATTTAGTCTAGTTTCAGAATATATATTTTAATAATAGCTTTTAAACACTTTTTCTATTAATAAAGAAATAATATATATATATAGCCAAAATTAAACCCAGATAGGCATATCTACTTAAATTTGAAGACAACACTATGAATCCCTATAGTTTAGCCATACTTGGCCCCACTTCCTGAGATAGGTCAGAGGGTAGAATCTGTAGCTTGACAGAGTTGACCTCAAATCCTGTCTCTAATTTGTATTAGTTGTACCCCCTCGGGCACCTTTTTTATTCCTTATTCACTTAAAAAGCATGCATTGAGTGACTTCTCTGTGTGTCTGCAATGCTAAGTATAGGAGTACACAGATGTATAAAACACGGCCCCTAATCTCTGCCATTCACCATCCAGTGAGAGCAGAGGGTATCACAGCACAGTCCATGCATACACAGACAGGGAAGTGCATGAGATATTTGGGGAGTTTAGAGAAAGACACCTACCAGGCCTGAGGGGGTTATAGATGGCCTCTTGGAGAGGTAATCCTTAAGATGATGCTGGCGAAGATGTGGAGAAAAGGGAACGTTTCTATACTGCAGGTGGGAATGCAAACTAGTTCAGCCTCTAAGAAAACAGTGTGGTGATTCCTAAAAGAACTAGAAATTGACCTTTCATATGACCCAGCAATCCCTTTTCTGGGAATATACCCAGAGGATCTTAAATCACTCTACAAAACAGATACCTGCACACGCATGTTTATTGTAGCATTATTCACAATAGCAAAAACATGGAACCAAGTGGGCTGCTCATCGAAACTGGACTGGATAAAAAAATGTGGTACATACACACAATGGAATATTACACAGCCATAAAGAAGAACACAATTATGGACTTCACAGCAACTTGGATGGATTCAGAGTCGGTCGTATTCAGTGATCTATCACAGAACCAAAGAACTGATCACTACATGTTCTCACTCATGTGAACCCTGAACATTTACCATAATACAATAAGAAAGGGATTGGAAATAGCGGGACACTTCCAGGGGAAGGAGGGAGCACATAACATCAATAAGGATACCTGATCTCATACCACGCGTAGTGAGTACCAAAGGGAGGCCCAAACTTTACCTGCACGGTGACCACTTGTGTACCTAATTTTGGATTAATTAATTAATCCCCAGTCTCTCAAATAACTGCCACTTCATGGACTACCAATTTACAAATGTGTCAATTGGTTACTTTCTTTCTGCATAGAACTTGGAACAAATCTTCTCTTGTCATTCTTTTACATAATTGTAATTGTGAAATTTGTTAGAAAAGAGGACACAGCCGGGCTCGGTGGCTCAGCCTGTAATCCCGCGCCTTTGGGAGGCTGAGGTGAGTGGATTGTCTGAGCCCACGGGTTCGAGACCCGCCTGGACAACTTGGCGAGACCTCATCTCTACAATAAATCAAAAATTAGCCGGGCGTGGTAGTGCGCGCCTGTAGTTCCAGCTGCTTGGAAGGCTGAGGCGGATCACTGGAGCCCAGCAGGTCGAGGCTGCAGTGGCTGGGAGCTGCCACTTCACTCCAGTCTGGGTGACCAAGTGAGACTCTAACTCAAAAAAAAAGAAAAGAAGAGAAAAGAAAAGAAAAGAGGACACTTAGTGTGCACCACCATGGCACACACCAATAAAATGACAGGGAATAATACTCATAACATATATTCACTGGGCTTTAATGTGCAAGGTCTATCCTAGGCAATAACTCCCATCTAGCAATCAACAATCTCTTGTGGTAGGTAATATTCTTGTCTTCATTTTTAGGTGAGTAAACTAAGATTTGGAGTTTTTAAGTAACTTTGTCCAAATAATAGCTGATAAATATTGGAGCCAGAATTTAAACCCATGGCTTCTGGCTCCCAAGCTTGACCTACTCATCATAAATTTTATTTTTTATTTTATTATAGAAATGTGGGGTCTTGACTACATAAGTAGACTGCACACAGGTGAAGTTTGGGCGTCTCGCTGGCCCCTATTCCCTCTGGTAATGAACCAAGTACTCTATGTGCAGTCACGTGCCCCTACTCTTGTCCTCCCTTTCTCCCCTAGCAGTGCCCAGTGACTGCAGATCCTTCCCTTGTGCTAATGTGACTAATGTTGAAGACCCACTTATGAGTGAGAACATACGGTATTCAGTTCCTTGCTTCTGGGATAGTTCACTTAGTATGATGGTCTCCAACTTCATCCAATTTGTGGTGAAGTCCATGATTTTGTTTTTCTTTACGGCTGCATAATACTCTATTGGGTATATGTACCACTCAGTCCACTTTTTATGGGCATTTGGGTTGGTTCCATGTTTTTGCTATTGTGAATAGTGTGGCAATAAATACGCATGTGCAGGTGTCTTTTTTGTAGAACAATTATATTCCTCCAGATATCTCCCCAGGATAGGGATTGCTGGATCATATGAAAGGTCAGTTTTTAGTTCTTTTAGGAATTGCCACACTACTTTCGATAGAGGTCAAACAAGCTTGCACTCCCTCCAGCAGTGTAGACGCATTCCTTTTTCTCTGCACCCATGCCAGCATCTGTTGTTTTTTTAACTTATCAATAACAGCCATCCTTACCAGGGTTAGGTGGTATCTCATTGTAGTTTTTATTTGCCTTTCTCTCATAATTAGTGAGGCAGAGCATTTTTTCATGTGTCTGTTGGCTGCTTGTGTTTCATCTTTTGAAAAGTGTCTGTTCATGTCCTTTGCCCACTTCCTAATGGGGTTGTTTGGGCTTTTTTCTTTCACTTTGTTTGAGTTCCTTGTAGATCCTGAATGTTAGGCCTTTGTCAGATGCATAATTTCCAAATATTTTTTCCCATTTTGTCTCTTTACTCTCTTGGTAGTTTCTTTTGCTGTGCAAAAGTTTTTCCGTTTGATGAGGTCCCATTTGTCTATCTTAGCTTTTATGGCATTCGCTTTTGGGGACTTAGTCAAGAATTCATTGCCCACGCCAATGTGCATAAGGGTGTTTTCTACATTTTCTTCTAGGATTCTCGTAGTTTGAGGTTTTACATTTAGGCCTTTGATCCATTTTCAGATGATTTTGTATATGGTGATAGGTAGGGGTCCAGTTTCTTTCTTCTGTCTCTGATTAGCCAGTTTTCCCAGTACTGTTTATTAAATATGTTCTCCTTTTCCCAGTGATTGTTACCGGTGACTTTGTTGAAGATGAGTTGATTGAGAGACCATGTTTTTACTTCTGGAATCTCTGTCCTGTTCCATTGGTCTATGTGCCTATTGTACCAATACCAGGCTGTTTTGGTTACTGTAGCCTTGTAATAAAGCTTGGAGTCTGGAAGTTGATACTTCCCATTTAGCTCCTTTTGCTGAGAATTGTCTTGGCAATTTGTATTTTTTTCTATTTCCAGATGAATTTCTGTTTGTCATTTCTAGGTGTGAAAAATATGTTAGTGTTTTGATTAGTATTGCATTGAATCTACAAATTGTCTTGGGTAGGATGGACATCTTGACAATATTAGTTCTTCCAGCACATGATCATGATCATGGAATGTTTTTGCATTTGCTTCTGTCATTCTTTATTCCTTTAAGCAGCATTTTGTAGTTGCTGTTGTAAAGGTTTTTCACTTCCCTGGTTAGGTGAATGCCAAAGTATTTAAATTTTTTGTAGCTATTGTGAATGGGATTGTGCTTTTTATTTGATTCTCTACCTGCTTGTTGCTGATATATTGAAATGTAACTGTCTTTTGCACATTGAACCTGGGACTTTACTTTACTTAAAGTCTTTTATCGGTGCAAGGAGGCTTTTGACAGACTCCTTAGTGTTTTCAAGGAATAAAATCATATAATCTACAAAGAGGGATAGCTTAACTTTCTATCTATTTTGATACCCCGATTTCCTTCTCTTGTCTGATTGCTCTGGCTAGGACTTTCAGCACTATGTTGAACAGGTGGGATGAGAATGGGCAGCTTTGTCTTGTTCCCGTTCTTAGGGTGATGCTTCCAGGTTCTGCTCATTGAGCAAAATGTTGGCTATGGGTTTATCATAAATGGTTCTTACTGTTTTGAGGAATGTTCCTTCTGTACCTGGGTGTGCATGGGTTTTTACCAAGGGATGCTGGGTTTTGTTGAATGCCTTTTCTACATAATGATATATTCATATGGCTCTTGGTTTGACATTTGTTGATGTGCTGAATTACATTTTTGGTCTTGTGACTGCTGAACCAGTCCTGCATCCCAGGAATAATGCCCACCTAGTCACGGTGAATGATCCTTGAGATGTGTTGTTGGATCCAATTTGCTAGAATCGTGTTGAGAATTTTTGTATCTATGTTCATCGAGGAGTTTGGCCGTAATTCTCTTTCCTTGTTGGGTCTTTGCCAGGTTTGGGTATCAGTATGATACTAGCTTCATAAAATAAGTGGGGAGAATTTTATTGTTTTCAATTGTCTGGAATACTAATAAGATTGGTATCAGCTCTTCCTTATATGTCTTATAGAATTCAGCCAGGAAACCGTCTGGTCTGGGAGTTTTTTGGCAGGAAGATTTGTTATGACTGAGTCAATTTTCTGGATTGTTACTGATCTGTTTAGAGTTTTGATTCTTCTTGTTTCACCTTTGGGATATTGTGTGATGTCAGAAAGGCCTCCAATTCCTTCAGGTTTTCTAGTTTATTTGCATACAGATGTTCATAGTAATCTCTGATAATCTTACATTTCTTCAGGGTCAGTTGTGACTTTGTCTTTTTTGTTTCTAATTGTGTTTATTTAGTGTCTCTCTCCCCACACCCACCCACCCCCTTTTTAGTCAATCTGACGAGGGACCCATCAACCTTATTTATTCTTTCAAAGAAACAGGCTTTTGTTTTGTGCTTTTTTTATTGGTGATCTGAATTCTTCTGCTGAGATTAGAATTTAGACAATCTTGCCTTTCAGCTTCTTCGGCTGTTTATTCATGATTTTTCTATTTTCTTGATATGCATGTGCAATATTATGAATTTTCCTCTTAACACCACTTTTATGGGATCCCAGAGAATTCTGATAAGATCTTTCTTTCTTTTTGTTTGTTTCCACGAATCTTTTTATTTCTGTCTTGAGTTCTGTGTTGACCCAGAAGTCATTCAGCAGCATGTTGTTTAGTATCGACGTCTTTGTGTATTCTGGGGCATGGTGTTGGTGGCGATACTGATTTTTATTCCACTGTGATCTGTAAAAATGCATGGTATTGTTTCTATCTTTTGGAATTTGTTCATGCTTGATTTATGTCCAAAAAGGTGATCAATCTTGGATGTGTTTCATGTGCTGATGAGTAGAATGCATGAGCATTTTACTGTAGATGTTTTGTGAAGTGTTCTGTAGGTGTCTATTAAATTCATTTGATTGAGTGTCAAGTTGAGGTTCTGGATCTCCTTGTTGATTTTCTGCCTTGGTGATCTGTATAGAGCTGTTAGTGGGTATTTAGGCCTCCAACTATAATAGTGTGAGAGTCAATATCCTCTCTTAGTTTACTTAGAAGTTGTTGTATAAAATCTGGTGCTCTCGTGTTAGGTGCATATATGTTTAAGGTGGCTATTTCTTGCTGATGGATTGAGTTTTTTATCATTATATAGTGTCATTCTGTGTCCTTTTAAACCTCTGATGGCTTAAAGTCTGCTTTGTCGATATCAGAATAACTACTCCTGTTTTCCATTTACCTGAAAGATCATTTTCCAGCCCCCAACTTTGAGCCAGTGGGTATCCTTTGCAGTGAGTTGAGTTTCTTGGAGGCATCAAACTGTTGGAAAATGGTTCTTTATCTAGTTTCCATAGTATATCTCTTCAGTGGTGCATTTAGTCCACTCATGATCAAACTGATTATTGAAATATGAGCATTTATTCCTGTCATAGGGCTCTTAGGGGGTTGCTTTGTTTCCCTTTTACTTTTGTATTTATGTGTGTGTGTATTTTCATTTTTGTGAGTGCTCTGTATTCTCTGTTTACTCAGTGTTTGCCTGTAATTTTGTAATAAATATGGTCTTTCCCCCCCCTGTGTTCAACACCTTCTTTAGCATTTCCTGATGGGCTGATTTGGAAGTGACATATTTTGGATGCCTGGGAAAGATTTTAATACTCTGTGACTGATGAAGCTTAGCTTGGTAGAATATGAAATTCTTGGCTGGGATTGCTTATTTTTTAAGAACATTAAAGATTGAGCTCCAGTCCCTTCTGGCTTGTAGTGTTTCTGCAGATAATTCTGAAGTGATTCTGTTGGGTTTTCCCCAGTAATTAGTGTGACCTTTCTTTCTTACCACCTTTATAATTTTGTCTTTCATGCTTACTTTGTGGAGGCAGATTACTATGTGTCTTGGGAATGGTCTTCTCATGTGATACCTTGGGGAGTTCTCTGAATCTTTTGTGCTTGAATGGTTACCTCTCTAGTGAGATGTGGGAAGTTTTCTTGGATGACCTCATAGAATGCTTGTTCCATGGTATTTTCAGTTTCCTTTTCTGTTTCAGGAATACCAGTCAGGCATAGATTTGGCTTCTTGACATAGTCCCATATCTCTTGGAGGATTTTCTTCTTTTTTGAGCTTTTTTTCCTATGTTTTTGATAGACTGGGTTAATTCCATATATTGGTATTCAAGCTCTGAGATTATTTCCTCTGTCTTGTTAATCCTACTTCCTATGTTTTTTACAGTGTTTTTAATTTCTTTGATGAAGTTCTTCATTTTCATTATTTCAGAATGGGCTTTTCTGAAATTGGCCAACTCTGTTTTTACTTCCTATATGATTTTGGTGAGTTTCCCTTCTAGTTTTTCTTGGTTCTCATTATTAATTTTAGCCATCAAAACTCTGATTTATGTGACTCTGATTCTGAGGCAGGTAATTTGGGGTGGGGTTTCTATTATTTGTGCTCTGATAGCTGCTTTTTTGCACACTCTCTTTCTAGTACTCTAAGGGTTGTCTTTTTTTGTTGATTTTTTCCTCATTTGTGACAGACTTTCCCTCCCTCTCTACAATTCCTTTTGGTTTTGTCACTCTGAAGCTAGTCACTGATCTTCTGCTCTAGGGCACTTCTTGTGGTTCAATGTAGGTCACTCAGTGAAAGAGGGAGAGGCATTCACTTCTGCTCCTTGCTCCACCCCTGTGGCAGATTACTCAACTGTAGCAGCCCCTGCTGCTAGCACTCTGTGGAGAGTGGGTGTGGGGATGAGCCTTCCTGTCCACTGTCTGTGGTTTGTAGCCCAGAAGTCTTCCCACCAAGAAAGTCTTCAGGTGATCTTTTATGTGGACTCCCTTTTCAAATCCACACATTGCTCTTAAAAAAGAATGATTTCCCTGCCAGGGGAAAGGGAAGGGGATTCACCCTATAGACATGCAGGGTTTGGACATGATTCTTCCTGATCTGACTGGGAAGATGGGCCAGGCACCAGTGAAGTTCACTCTGCAAGCTTTCCCTGTCCCTGGGAGCCAGTCACCAGATTCTGCTGGCAGATGTCACACTCATGGCTGCTGATCCAGTGTGTGTGTGTGTGTGTGTGTGTGTGTGTGTGTGTGTGTTTCCATTATGCTTGGAGTCCAGTTGCCCACCTCTGTGCCCTGACCAGGACTCCTCCCACATGGAGCTGATGACTCACACATAGCTGGGAGAGAGTGAATTAGTCCAAATTGTCTTAGACATACTTACCCACTTTCGTTCATCAAGCATGGTTTCTGTTCCTATGCAAGCCTTGCTCATGGCAAGAATGGGGCATCCAGACTCCTGGGTCTGCCATTGTTTTCTGGTCTATATATGTTCAAAGACACCTTTTTTGGTTGCAGGGTGCTTCACCTGTCCAAAAGTGTTTGGGATGTTTTCACCAGTTGACGGCTTGATCCCTACTCTCTGCTTTGCTTGGCAAGAGTGGCAGTAGTCTGCAGTTCCACTGTGGCCATCTTGGATTCCCTCCAGATTATGTTCTTGATGTAGGGCCTGAGTCTCTTCATTCTTGAATATCTCCCCCAGAAGCAGCCTGGTTGAGAAACACTACATTATCATACCATATTGTGAAAACATTGACCAACAAACAAATTTTAGAGTGCATTATCACAGTTATTGCTTATCTGACTTGTACATTTATTAAACAATATGCCTGCCATTGATAAATCATTGTGAGTGGCTTAACTTTAAGCTTCTACATTACTTAATTTATAAATATGCTGAGAACTTTCTTTTTTGAGTTGGAGTCTCACTCTGTCACCTAGACTGGAGTGCGGTGGCCACTTCCGGCCACTGCAGCCTAGACCTGCTGGGCTCTGGTGATCCTTCCACCTCAGCCTTCCAAGTAGTTGGAACTACAGGCGTGAGCTACCATGCCCGGCTAATTTTTTTTTTTGGTAGAGATGAGGTCTCACTAAGTTGCCCAGGTGGGTCTCGAACCCGTGGGCTCAGGCAATCCACTCACCTTGGCCTCCCAAAGTGCTGGGATTACAGGCTGAGCCGCTGAGCCCAGCCCCTGAGAACTTTTTAACTTGTGTGAGTCTAAGATGTCTTCCAACTAGGAAAAATTGAAGACAGAAACAAATGAGATTAATATGATTCGCAATAGAACCAGACTGAATGGAATGATTCAGTTGGAATGTTAGAGCAGCATAAATTCACTGGGAGCTTAAAGGATTTGGAAAGTGGTTTTAGGAAGAGAGGGGTTGTTGGAAAGAAGATGAGGACCTATCAAAGACAAAATTACTTTAAATATTTTTTACAGCTGGCCACGCACTCCATGAGCTATGTTGAAACATTTTGGAAAATGCATATGTATTTTAGTTTTTTAAAAAAATCAAAAGACAACTGGGCTCGGTGGCTCAGCCTGTAATCCCTCGCTTTGGGAGCCTGAGGTGAGTGGATTGCCTGAGCCTGCGGGTTCGAGACCTGCCAGGGCAAGTTGGCAAGACCTCATCTCTACAATAAATCAAAAATTAGCTGGGCATGGTAGATCGTGCCTGTAGTTTCAGCTACTTGGAAGGCTGAGGCGGAAGGATCGCTGGAGCCTAGCAGGTCGAGGCTGCGGTGACTGGGAGCAGCCACTGCACTCCAGTCTGGGCAACAGAGTGAGACTCCAACTCAATTAAAAAAAAAAAATCAAAAGACAAAAAAACAAAAAACAAAAGAAAATCTCCATCTGATTCTTGTGATTTCTAAGTTATTCAAGTGCATATCTCAACTACTGTATAATCATTTTGTTGGTACACTTCATCATCTGCTAAATTTAAAAACATAAATTATTCTTCATGTATCTTTATATAATTAATGTTCAAGCTCTTGTTGACAATGTAAAACTAAAGGGAAACTGTGGCTTACCAGAATCTACAGTGGATTGGAGTTCATCTGGTTTGCCTTATTTTTGGAAAATGTTTATGTATCTCCAAAGACTAGATTATTGACATCAAGAACCAAGTTTAAAATTAGGATGGTTTTTCCAGTTCACTGATCTCTTAAGATGTTATTATTATTGTTTCCAAGCAAAAGAGGCTTGCTACCCAATGTACTAGAAGCCAATGTTATAACATTGGGTTTTGAAGAAAAGAAAAACATCTCTATCAAAAGTTGACCAACAAGGGGGCGGGAATCCAGCTCAAATCTGTCTTTCTATGCAGATTTTAGGGCAGTAATTTTATTAGAAAAGGTTTAGGGAGTGGATTCTGGGATTAGTAGGTGACTGGTGGAAGGAAAGGGGAAAGTTGGAAAGTCCTTGAGCATGCAGTTATCTCTTCATACTACTTCATGGATGTGCAAATTCGGGAGGAGATGGTGTGAAACATGCAGTGGAAATTTGGGTTGTGATGTCAGCAAATTCATAAAACTCCAGTTGGCCATATTGGTTTCAACTGATTTCAGACAGTTTTTAAGTATCCTAAACTGAGGAAGTTTCAGCACATCAGCAAGTTGTTTCTATTTGTATCTGCCATCCTTCAAACTCTTTAACTCTTTGGGAAATGATTTCATTTTCATTAATAAATTGGTTTCAACAAACTTCCTTGCTAACACTTTAAAAAATCTGATCCTGAGAGGAAATATATGTGAATACTCTGCTTTGAAAATAGAAAATGAGACTCTTTTGACTAGAAGTTGTCTTTACTTGGAGAAGGAGCATCATGTTGTTGAAATTACTTTCTTGGTAGTTACCATAATCTTGTATATCAAGTTAGGTTCTTTCCATGAACCAAAGCTATTCTCCAAGGCAAATCTCCTGAGGCGAGATCACTCAGTTTGAAAATGGACAGGCAGACAAAAAGACAATTCTGGAATCTGTGAAACAAGAACCCTGACAATGCTTCAAGCAGTCTAGTCATGATTTTGTCACCTGGATGGAATGGACACTTATGTTTTTATTGTTTTCTGATAATTATCCTGCTAAAGATCACAGTCTTTTGTCCTTTGCTGGAAATTCAAATTCTAGAAAAAGACCTTCTAAAATTTTATCTCAGGTTACCCACTCATCTGTTTTAATTAAAGGGGGAAACAGGAGATCAGTCTCTTCATTACAGTTCCAACAGATTATAACTAGTTGGAAAAAAAATCCTCAAAAGTTAATTGGACTCCAGTTGGTAAATGGACATCTAGACAACCAAAAGATAGAAATACCTCACACATGAGAATATGAAAGCTACAGTAAAGCTAGGAATATGGAAAGACAAAACAAACTTTTCTTCCTGTTTTGCTGAGTTGGTTATTTCTTATGAGTATTAAAAATAGAAACTCCAAAAAATATAGTTTATAAAGGCTTTAATACTGAGTGAAAATGTCAAATTATTTGAGTCATGAACTTGTCCCAGGAGAAATGCAAAATCAATATTACAAAATCAACAGTGATTTAAAATATATATAAGACAAGGATGACTCTTATCACCATTATCAATGTTGCTCACAAGTGACTAACAAAGTACAGTACAGAATGTAAATAATAATTATTGGAAAAAATAGAAAACTTAGCAATGTTTGATTTTGCATAATGATTTTGTATAATGCTGCTCATCAAAAGAGTATTACACAGCCATAAAGGACAAAATTATGAACTTCGCAGCAACTTGGATAGACTTGGAGTCTATAATACTGAGTGATCTGTTGGAGAAACAAAGAACTGAGTATCACCTGTTCTCACTCATAAGTGGACCTTGAACAATTATCATAAGAAAGGAATTGGTAGTAGTGGAAAACTGTCAGGGAAGAAGGGGGTGGGATTGGCAGTAGTGGGAAACTGCCGACAGGGGCACACCTCATCAACAAGGGAATCTGTGTAATGAACTTTTGTATACCTAACCCTGAATTGCACCCCACATCTTTAAAATGAAAAAACAAACAAACAAGTCAACTGAAAAAACTAATATAAACTTTATTGCATACTAGCAATAATGATTAAATACAAACATTAATGATTTTTTAAAATAGTTATTCGGCATAGACAAAACACAAACAGAAAAAAGTACAAAACATTTAGGAATAATCTTAAGAGGGAAGTATGGGAGCAAATAAAGAAAACTACATTTGCTGTAAAGCATAGAGAACTCTGTGTTTCTTTTGTTTTTGTTTTTGTTTTTTTTTGTTGTTGTTGTTGTTGTTTTGAGTTGGAGTCTCACTCTGTCGCCTGGACTGGAGTGCAGTGGCCACTCCCGGCCACCACAGCCTCGACCTGCTGGGCTCTGGCGATCCTTCCGCCTCAGCCTTCCAAGTCGCCGGAACTACAGGCGTGCACTACCACACCCGGCTAATTTTTTGATTTATTGTAGAGATGAGGTCTCACCAAGTTGCCCAGGCAGGTCTTGAACCCGCGGGCTCAGGCAATTCACTCACCTCAGCCTCCCAAGGTTGTGTTTCTTTTTTAATGTTTGACAAACTGGTCTTACAAACTGGTGAAAAAAGTCAAGGTTGTTTTTGAAACCGATTAGGGTAAATTTGCATTATCATATACTAAATTAAAAGACAACCCATAATTTTTTCAAAATGTACTAGAATAAAACTCTTTCCAGATCAGTGAGAAAAAATATATAGTCCAGAAACAGATTACAATAGATGGAAGGATTTAAAATATCCTCAGGAGATTACCAAAGTTGTATACTGAAATTTATATGCAGTAGTGTACATTTTGTGTCATTTAATATTAGCTACCTTATCTGAACTTACTCATGAGTAGAAGTCACTATTATTAAATAAATACATATCCTTGGTGATAGTCAACCTGAAACAGAATATGTAAAGTCTATAGAAGAAACAGCTTAAATTGCAGATAGTATGTATGATTTAAAATGTTGCCCACTTCCTATCAAGGAATCTTATTTGAAACTACTTATTACTTGTTTTTCTTTTTCTATATGCTATCTTAATAGGTATGGTATGTCTATTCTGAATATACCTCGTGTTATCCCTCATGTTTAGCTGCTTTGATGGATGTTTGCCTATCTTTCTGTCACCTGTGTACCCTGGAGCCAGCAAAGTGAATTTGTGTCATTCCAGATAGCCTATATTTTGGGTCCTATCATGCAAGACATAACCTTAAAATATGGTAAACTCCTAGACATTTTCATGACTTCAGTAGCAGGTAACAGGCAGAAATTTCATTTAATTTCTATTTTTTTAAAAAGTATACACAACCGAGGAGGCTGATCCTAGAAAAATGGTTAAAGAAAATCTTTGTACATCCACACCAAGTAACATTACACAACCATCAAAAATGATATTTTTATGTATTTTAAATGATATAATTATTCCCAGGAAGTAAGCTATCAGTAACTTTTTAAAATTTTTCATTTTTTTATATAATATTTTTATATTTTCTTTTATTTTTCAAATTTCCTTACAAGTATGAATATCAGAAAAACCTATTTTTAAAAGATGAAGATCAAGATATTTAAAGATTGAAATATATATTAATAAGTATATAAATAACAAATCATAGGTAAGCAATTATTTAGTAATAACATTTAATGTGGGCTTTTAGTTGACTTTACCAAAAGTAGCTCATCTAAGGACATGAACATTTCTTTAAAATGTAGGCCCTTAAGTTTTAGATTTGCAGAGCTTCAATATGCATTTTAAGAATGGCAAATATTACTCCCACTATGTCCCAAATAAGAAGTGAGCTATAGAGATCATCATTTATCTCACCAGATAAACTCAAATAGCTGATTTAAAAAATCCATATAGTTGGTGCATGTTGTTGGTTGTACTGTCTACATGTGCTTATGTTGTCACAAATATGATCAGGAAACATTTTGCAAAATAGTAAAAAATACAATAATGCTATGGATTTTATTCTAAAAATAATTTACACTTAGATGAATCTTTTTGAAAAATTTTACCAAATAGAATCATCTTCAGTGCTTTTCTAAACCAAGGATAGAAAAATGCATAAACCATTGGATTAAACGTAGAGTTCAAGTAGCCAAACCAAATCAATGTATCGTTCAAGGTGGGTGGAATAGTGTAGTCCAAGAAAGGATCCATGACTGTACAGACAAAGAAGGGACACCAGCATAGTAGGAAAACTCCCATCACAATCCCCAATGTCTTTGCAGCTTTTCTTTCTTTGCTTCGTGAAATTCCATTTTTCCTTTCCATCCCAATTTGAAGCTTCTGATTCACATTATTAATTGACCTTGCTTGCCCTTTGGCTATGAAATATATTCTATAATAGATACATAGCATAATAGATCCAGGGATATAGAAAGAAGTCATAAAGGCCAGTACTCCAGATATTTTACTAAAGAAGACAGAGCAGCTCCCATAGCAGTAAGCGTGTTTGAAACGCATCTCTTCCACTCCTTTGAAGTTTAGTTCCAGAAAGATCATTCCGAATGCAAAAACAGCAGGGACACTCCAACTAATGAAGATCATCACAAAAATAACCAAGATATTGATCCTGGCTTTGTATCTCAACGGGTCACACACGGCATAATAGCGGTCAATGGAGATAAAGGACAAGTGGAAAATGGAGGCTGAGCTCAGCATAATATCAGTGCTGGTGTGAATTTTACAGAAGACTTCTCCAAAATACCAGCAGTGCTCCACAGATCTCACCATGCTGTATGGCATGACCAGGCACCCCAGCAGAAAGTCCACGGAGGCCATGGAATGAATGAGCCAATTAGTTGGTGTATGAAGTTGCTTGAAGTGTGATATGGAAATAATAACTATCAGATTGCCAACCAGTGTGGTCAGAATTATGAGCACCATTAAACTGTACAGGGAAGCACGGACGTCATTCGACCAGTTGTTTCTCACACAGGAAGTATTAATTATATTGTGGCAAAAGGGCATTATTCCCGAGGGCTGTCTACTCGTTTATTTTTCTTTTTGTATGTTGAATAGTCTTTCTCCAAAATCCATAATCAGGTTAGAGTTCCTTCTCCTTTTGCTTTTTATGTGCACATACCTATCCCAGAGACCTAGGAGGGGGAAAAAAGAGTGCAAAACATTGGCAATTCGATTCCCTCTCATCTCTGACACATTTACCTATTCCTCTTGTTGAAGCATAATCATTTTGAAAGGAGGTTTATTTCCAAGTTCAATTCAATAGTTCAGTTCAACAAAATTTTTTAGCTTCTGCTCGGAGCTGGATATTGTGCTAGAAATACAACACTGAATTATTAGGCTGAGCTAAATGAAACGGCCACATTTGTAAGTCAGAGAAGATCAAGTGATAATTATTATCACACGCTTTAATCTATGAACACAAGCTATGTGTACAGAAAGCCACAGTCTAGTGTGGGAGGTTTACATTCTAAAGAGTAGCTAGAAATCGCCAGAAAGTCTAGAAATAAAATAAGTTCATGGAAAAAAATAAATGTTTTAAATGAACTTTTTGTGCAGAATTAATACCCACTGGTGTCTGCATTTGCACTTGGATAAATATAAGATATGTATTTCTTGTTTTTTAATTGATTATAAATGAAAAGAGGCTTATATACTTTTATTTCCAGTTTGCAACACTTCCACAAAAATCTCATGCATTATTTCATTTAACATTTTATTTGACATCTATAATATCAACTTCACTTTTTGAAGAAAGACATGACATGTTTTATTAGCTTTATTTTACTGGCAAGAAATTGAGGCTTATTTCACAAAACCACTAAAGCTGGAATATGACCTGAAGTCTCAAGTACTAGTTCAATTTCTTTTTTGCCTGAGCAGTCTTTCTTTGCATTACAGAAAGAATCAACTCAAGATCAACGAAGACATTAAGCTTGGCATACCTCATCAACAACGGTACCTGCATAATGAACATTTGTATACCTAACCCTGAATTGTATCCCACATCTTTAAAATTAAAAAAAATAATAAAAGGGAAAAAAAGACATTAAGCTTTACATGTTCATATAATAATTTATATGTTACACAATGGAACCTGAAGTATGATACTTTGGCTTTGCTTATTAAGGATTTTTATTTATTATTATTATTTGAGTTGGAGTCTCACTCTGTCGCCCAGGTTGGAGTGCAGTGGCACACAGCCACTCCAGCATTGACCAGCTGGGCTCAGGTGATCTCTCCGCATCAGTCTTCCAAATAGCCAGAACTACCATGCCCGGCTAATTTTTTTTTAATTGTAGAGACGAAGTCTCACCATGTTGCCCAGGCTGGTCTTGAACCGCAGGCTCAGGCAATCTTTTCATCTCAGCCTCCCATAGTGAGGATTTTAACATGCAGATCAAAGTTTATTTTAAGAATGATATGGCACAGATCAGATACCTAAGTGAGAGCCCAGGGATGCTGGGTATAACACAAGATCTTTTTTTAAGTTTTGAAACCCATTACCCACCCCCTTTTCTTTTTTTTAATGAAAAGTCCCAATTTATAAAACAGGTAAAAGGGAAATCTTGTTAAAACAGAAATGACACCTTCTACTAGGCTTCCTTGTCTTGTGTTAAGAACCCCAGAACCCTGTGAGACTAGGTTTGAAATGTTCCTTTTGTTTTTATGTGATTCCGCAATCCTAAACTAAATTCTAGAATTTGGGCTTATACAAATATACATATATATAAAGAGAGAGAGAAAGAGAGAAGTTGCCAAAAGAGTACATTTCTGGCAATAAATTAAGGCCTTTAACCTATCACTATGTTGTGAAAAGTTCTAGAAAATAGCAACAATACTTAGAATTCCAGGGGTTAGCTTTCCTTTTTAGCTCTTCCTCTTCCCTCTGAGATGGTGTAGAATTGGAGAAATACAATACGTAGGTACTAAAATGCATATTGAAATAAATTTGAAACACTTCTCTCCCAATTCCCTTCTGTCTTCTATTCCTGGGAGGAAACATATTGATAGCAAATAAATACGTAAGATTTATTTAAATAGACAGATAGGCTTATTCCATGACAGAACAAACAGCAAACTAAAACTGTTAGGTTATTTGAATTAAGCAATATTTGAATTATTACTAAAATTACAATTTTTTGCTATGAAGTTTAAATGTGCATTTAAGTAAACCCTCTGAGTTAAGTTATATATCTTCTACTTTTACTTTTTTCTTCTTCTATTCCCCTTCCTTTTCTTTCTTTCTTTTAAGTAAGCTGTTGACTTATCAAAGAAACTAAACAATACTCAAAATCACTGTTTAGAGGTATTTGCTGATTACTGTCAAAAAATTCCTACCTGATGTCATTTGAATTAGGTATCTCAGTAGCAATTAGGGTTTCAAAAAGAAGTAAGAAAAGATAGAAATAAAGCAAAATAAGATTTCCCATTTAGGAGAGGAAATTTTCGGAAGATGAAAAAACCACCTGACAACTTCATGTGTGTCTTGTCCTTTGTAAATCTAAAATGTTCAGTCAGTGCCCAAATAAAAACCAAAATAACTCAGGAGTTGCCTCAAACTCATGTTTGCACTTCTTAGTTTCAGAGAAATAGAGCCTTAAACATAGTATCTTAGAAATTGCTGATAATCTTAATGCCACACTGATAAAATAATTTGCCCAACTTAAAGAATAAGAAATATCATTGAGTACTTTTTAAAGTGTTATACTTTGTATTTAAACAATTTACTTGTTTCAATAAATGCCTTATGATGACAGTATCAGTTGAAAAGCTTATCTAAGGATCTGGCAAAATAGTGCATTTTTTTTTTTCTTCCAGCTTTAATAATTTGTGATCTGGAAATGATTATTATTTGTATATACAAATTATCCAGGTTGAATATACAATAGTTATGTGGAACTTAATATATTGTTGTTTGATTACCTAGCTAAGCAAACAGTTCTGTACAAATGATCTAATCTAATATTTGAAAATGACATGAGTTAAAAATATATTGGTAGAACTTATAGTTTAACATAGGTGTGCTGGCCAGGCGTGGTGGCTCAGCCTGTAACCTCAGTACTTTGGGAGGCCAAGGTGAGAGGATTGCCTGAGCCCGGGGGTTTGAAACCAGCCTGGGCAACTTGATGAGACCTCGTCTCTACAATAAATCACAAAAATTAGCCGGACGTGGTAGCGTGCGTCTGTAGTTCCAACTACTTGGAAGGCTGAAGTGGAAGGATCGCCTGAGCTCAGCAGGTCAAGGCTGTAGTGGCTGTGAGCATGCCACTGCACTCCAGCCTGGGCAACAGAATGAAACTACTACTCAAAAAAAAAAAAGCGTATGTCTTGCAGGGTAGGAGGAACTCATAGGTAGAGTGCCCAACTTCTCAATAAAAAGCCGTAAACACTGATCCTGTCATGCTCTTTGTCCCTGGTTCCATCAACAATCCATTCTTAATTGCTCAGACTATTGTCTGCATACCACTCTATACATCTCCTAATCTGAACCCATTTCTTACTCTACTCTTATTCACAAAACCCTTCCGAGTGGAACTCATAGTTGTCATTCTACTTTTTCAAATCAATTTTTAAACGTTTCCTCCTCTTTTTTCTAACTAAAATTCTCTCCCCCCAGGATACCTCCTCCCCTTGGAGACTTGCCAATGGCATCTGTTTTCTCTCCTATATCCCTTGTACACCTTTGTATTATATGACTTGGAGGAAGACTAAGTGTCCTCTTGTACTTGTTGCCGTTGAAGATCTTTGTCCTGCCTTTCTTCCTAAACTCCAACACCTTGCAAGCTTTGAAGCTCATGTCTTCAAGCTCTGCCTCCTATTGCAGACGGCTACGGACTCCCAAGCTATCTCTCTGTATTTCTTGAATATATAAACTCTTGTCTTACTGTCACGCTCTCCAAGGCTCCTCCTGCCAAAATTATTTTTTGTTCACCTAAATGTTGTTGTCTACCTAAATGATGCTTCCAGTAATGGACTCTCAGTTCATTGACTCTTGTCTTCCAACAAGCATGGACTGCCTATCGTCTTATCTCACACGTAAGTGGTCATAACCCAGGATGTCAATAACAATGACAAGGCCCAGCCAAATGATTGGTTCCAAGCCTCACATCTTGTTCTCCCAGCCCATTACCACTAGTGTTCCTTTTTCAATAATTTATCTGCCTCTGGGAAGCTCTCAATTTAATCTGCCACTTCTTCACTGTCCATTCATTCATGCCTACCTCTCTATTAGATTGCAATATTTTCTAGCACTCTCTTAAACTCTCTCCCATTTGCATACTTTCCTGCCAAACCTGAGCCCTGGTAAATTCAGTTTTCCTCTCACTCTACTCCTGCACACGTGCAAATGAATGTGTTGGAGAAAAACACACACCAGCCTCATTTTAAATTCAGGACAAATATGAACCATTAGACCTGTTCAAGAATCCTACTTTGTATTCCTGTTACCTTTATTCTTCCCTTCTCTGAGATGTCTATTATATGTTTCCTACCTCCTTGAATCTCAAATACCTATTCTCATCTTTACTCTCAACTAATGATTTTACATCCTGTTACAATGAGAAAATAGACACAATCAGAAATGAATGTCCATGCTCCTACCTTCACATCTACCCACCAGCCTACATCTGGTCAAATATGCAGCCCACCCTCTTATTATTACAAACTACTACAACCGGGTGTCTCCCATCAGAGGCCACCCCTTCACACGTGCCCCATATGCATTTCTTCACGTCTCATCCAAAAGGTATACCCTCTAATTCTCCTCTCTCCCCTGCACCTTCTAAATACCTTCAGTATTCAAATATGAAATCATATTTTTCCACCATAAAAGAATTATTTAAGCCCACATTTCCTTTCAATTTTCCCCAATCCTTCCCCTTTATCAGAAAAAAAAATTCTTTGAAAGAGTCATTTTATACTTCCTGCTCCGCTTGGTCTCTTCCTATTCTTTTGAATCCACTCTAATGAGATTTTTGTCATCAACACACCATCAAAGCACTTCTTAACCAAGTTGTTCTACATTCCTAAACCCAGTGGCAAATTATCAGGTCTCACCTTTCTTGGCCTCTCAGTTCCCCCTTGAAGCAATTTCTTCCCTTGACTTCCAGGTCACCACCACCTTGTAGTTCTGCTATCTCATAGGCTGCTCTTGTCAGTTGCTGTTGGTTCTCCTCTATATTTATAACTACTCTCTACGTGATTTCTTACTGTCTCATGGCTTTAAATTCATCTATATACTGATAAGTCTCAAATGAAGTCTCCAGCCTTGACCTCCCCACTGAACTCTGGGTTAACATTTCTTGCTCCCTAGAGGAGATCATCAATCAAGGTATATAAAGCCAAGCCCTTGATCTCTTTCATATAGAAAATGACACGTCCATTCTTGAAAGTCCTCAGTCCAAAACCTTGAAGTAAGTCTTAACTTCTTTCTCACACTCAACAACATATCCAATCCATCAGTAAGTTATCTTGCTTCTTCATTGAAAATATACCTAGAATCAGACCACTTCTCATCATTTCTACTAGAACCATCCTGGAGCAAGCCATCAACAACCAACCACAAGATAATCTAATACTTTTGCAACTAGTTCTCCTGCTTCTTCTCTTATCCCCAACAAGGCAGCCAAAGTGATTACACAAGTACACAATTTTTAACGGAAATTCTTCCAGAGTGGTGATATAAGTCTCAAATATAAAAGGATAGTGGCATAAAAAAAAAAAATAGTGTCATATGACTGTGACACTGGCAGCCATGTGCTTCTATCAGGGGTTGGAGACCAAAGGAAGCCTCAAAGAAGCTGGGCTCGGTGCCTCAGCCTGTAATCCCGCGCCTTTGGGAGGTTAAAGTGAGTGGATTGCCTGAGCCCGTGGGTTCAAGACCCGCCTGAGCAGCGAGACCTCATCTCTACAATAAAGATCAAAAAATCAGCCGGGCGTGGTAGCGCATGCCTGTAATTCCGGCTACTTGGAAGGCTGAGGCGGAAGGATCGCCGGAGCCCGGCAGGTCGAGGCTGCGGTGGCTGGGAGCGGCCACTGCACTCCAGTCTGGGTGACGGAGTGAGACTCCAGCTCAAAAAAAAAAAAGGATATGCTACATCTGTTTCTGACTTGTATTAAGACCATAAAATATTTCCTAGAACTTGATCTAATCCTACAGTGGTATGTATGCCAGGGTGCATTCTGCCGATCTATAATCTACTTAGAGACATCGAGCTCTGTATACTTTCAGTTACGTAAAATTCTATTTTAACACAAGTGAGCTATTACTCCTATTCTTATAGACAAGGCAGCAAAGAGAGTTACAGATCTGGGGTTCTGGGATTTGTGGAAGCTAAGTGATTTTTTTTCACTAGTGTTCAGAGGAGAGGTTCTATGAAACGTATTTGGCCTTATAAGTGAAAAACCTAAAAATAAGTGACGAAGATATAAAATTTTTTTTGATAAAAGTGTAAATAAAGCTTCTCATTTTCAGGCATAATTATTTTTTAGGATGTCAACCCTGCTGGACTAGATGCATATGAAATAAAGAAAAAGGACAGAAACATCCCTGGCTTCCCCAAAGTTATATATTTCACAAACTTAAATTGCTTGTTCTTTTCCCCTTCCTTTTTGGTTTACTCTAGATTTTTGACTTGATGACAGCTTCTAAACCAAGAAGGAGGGAATTAGTTTCCTCCTTACCACTCTTTCATAAAAGGTGAAGAGCTGAGCCGGGCTCGGTGGCTCAGCCTGTAATCCCGTGCTTTTGAGAGGCTGAGGTGAGTGGATTGCCTGAGCCCGTGGGTTCAAGACCCGCCTGGGCAGGAAAGACCTCATCTCTACAATAAATCAAAAAATTAGCCGGGCGTGGTAGCGCGCACCTGTAGTTCCAGCTGCTTGGAAGGCTGAGGCAGAAGGATCACCAGAGCCCAGCAGGTCGAGGCTGCGGTGGCTGGGAGCGGCCACTGCACTCCGGTCTGGGTGACAGAGTGAGACTCCAACTCAAAAAAAATAAAAAAATAAAAAAATAAAAGGTGAAGAGCTGATAATAATTCTATGGAAGTTGTAGAGAGTTTGTTCAATAGCTGATATTGTACAGAGGAGAAATTAGTTCTGCTAATAGTCATGAGTAAGAATTAGCTAAAGTAAAAAGAAAGGAGGCCTCCAGCATCCCTAAGAAGAGGCAATCATAGAATCAGGGTAGTGGGGTTGGTGCTAGAGGACAGAGTCAAAGTCTTTGGGGTAGAAGGAGTCATGCTGGTTTGGGTGAAGAATTTCTCAGCATGCTCAAACCCTACAGGAGAAAATCACTTGAGCTCCAAAGCAGATATAGGGATGGGTCAAAATTTCCTACCCCTTACTCCAAGGAAACTGGCCGCTATTCAAGGAAATTACAATAGCATAGCCTATAGTTTTAACAGTGCAGAACCTTCTGCCAGGTATATATCCTGGTGTGTCCTTGCCCAAATGCACAAGCAAAATAGACCTGTAAAAGTCACCACCAAGTAGATAATTGGAGCAGTTACATTACTGGGCAATTCAAAGTAGAGGCCACTGCAGACCTTAAAGAAAACCAAGAATAAACAAATGTCCTTGACTCATACAGAAGCTACAATCTTAGTGCCTGGTTGATTTATTTGGATTTTATTTTATTGTGTGTGTGTGTGTGTGTGTGTGTGTGTGTGTGTGTGTGTAAGTGACACTGCTTTTCTTCTTTCTGGTAGTTTTGCAGTTACTATACGTTACTGAATTGGAGATAGAGACAAGACAATCTATGCCATGATTTGATTTTTTGCTTTAGAACTTTCTATGGCTATTCTGCACTTACTTTTATAAAAATATTCCAAAGTACATAATAATCTGATTGATTAGTGGGAGGGAATTTAAAAGTTATATGTACTGAAACTTTCACCTAAACTTTGTTTTTATTTAATATTTTTACCCTTATTGATGAGGTGTGCCCCCCCATACTCTTTGTTTTAACCTAGATCTACTATTATTCTATGATTTCTTTTTAATCCTAGATAATATTATATAATTGTATGGACCCACAGAAACTATTACAAGTTTCAGATGGTTCTTGCCCAATCTGTGGTCATTTGAGCATCACAAAGAAGACATTGGCAGTGAGTACTAAACTGTGACCTTTTTCTCTTATCCAAATTCCTGACTAAGAGGCTAGGGGAGTCATGCCTGCTAAGGACTCACCAGGACAGGGTTTTATTATCCTATTGCCCTCTATACTGAAGTTTGTTTTCTAATCTGACTCTGCCATAGCATCACACAACAGATAGCAAATGGAATCAAAATATTTTGTTTCCCTGCAAAGTCATATCTAAAGGACTCACCGACTTTGGCACCTTGTCCCCGACTGATTTCCAAAATTCCCTACATAGACGAACTCCCAGACTCTGAACGACTTGTCTTCTACTGATTTCCAAAGTTTCTTTGATAGGAACTACAAATTTCCAGTCAAGAAATCCCGAATCTGCCAAAAACCTGCAAGTCCCCACTTCGAAATGTCCCTCCTTCCCAGGTCAAACTAAGGAAAATCTCACATGTATCGATTTATGGTTTTTGTAACTTCTGTCTTCCTAAATATATGCCCTGACAATTAAATTTGCGAACTCATTTTTTTAAAAGTTCTACATACCTTATTGCTGAATTTCACTACAGTCACCTTTGAAGTATTTCCCTTGGGAAGCTATCCCCTAAGACTAGTGTCTAATCCACCAGTCAAAGCAATTTTGAAACTCTTTTTCTGGAATGGCCATAAGAGCTATCATTGTGAGAATGTTAGAGTTTGAATTAGAGTAACTAACATTAAATTTATTCTTAAACGTGGCAAGAGTAGAACTGAAATCAGGGACATATTAGTCCAAGTTTATAGGGATAACGTCATAAAGAAAACAGCAGTGTACAAATGGATTGAATGTTTTTCTGAGGGGAGAGAAAGTATCACTAAGGAAGAGAGGTCAGGACAGCCAGTAACAAGCAGAACTGACTAAAACATGGCAAATATTCCTCAAATGAGGTGCCAAAATCATCAGCTCACTAAGAAGCATAGCAGAACAAATAAACACTGATAGAAAAACAGTTAGGAAAATCTTAACTAAAAAGCTTGCCATGAGAAAGGTATGTGCAAAAATGGCCCTGAAGGAATTCTTGCATCATGATAATGCACCAACTCACACAGCACTATCTGTGAGGGAGTTTTAGCCAGTAAACAAATAACTGTATTGGAACACCCTCCCTGCTCACCCCCAGTGACTTTATTCTTTACCTGATGTTAAAGAAATTATTGAAAAGAAGACATTTCGAGGACATTCAGGACATCAAGTGTAGTATAACAACAGTTCCAATGGCCTTTCCAGAAAAAGAGTTCCAAAATTGCTTTGATGGGTAGAGTAGATGTTGGTGTTGATGCATAGTTTCCCAAGAGGAGTACTTTAAGGGTGACTGTAGTGATATTCAACAATGAGGTGTGTAGTGCTTTTTCTAGGATGAGTTTGACAACTTAATTGTCAGACCATGTTATATAACCAAACTGTAATTCAACCACCATATGCTCTCAAGGCTATGTTCCATGTCTAGATCCCCAAGTTGGCTCAAAAGAAACCATCCTAAAATATTTTATAGAATTTGACATCTTTTTGTCAACAGTAGCCATACAACCAGCTGAGTTTATGAAAGACCATAAGTCTGTGATGCTCAAGGAAGATAAATGATTTAGAATATGCTAGAAAAAAGCCATAGACACTAAACCTGTCCATTAAATAGCCCTCAAGTATACAAAATGTTTTTTCAGCGACATCTGATCCCTAACTGTTCTCTCCCTACATGTGGGATTGGAAAGGTATTGACTTTGTGTTTGGTTACAGAACCAAGAAGGTTTGAAGTTTTTAATCATGCCCTAAATGAAAGAATAGTTATTAGGATATGATCTTCTGAAAAATTGTTTCAAGGCTCAACTAAAAGAGCAGTGCTTGTAACAAGACTGAACTTTCAAATCTAGCAAGTTCTTACCCTGAATGAGCATGTTGCCAGTTACTGTGTGTCCCTTTCCATGAGTATGGGGAAATAGACACCGCTGAAATTTGCCGACCTCTCCTGCTCTGCATGGCTATCTAATGCTTTTATCTAATTAAAGACAGTATGTACTTCTATCCACAGCCAATGCAGTCAGAATTTTACTTTACAGGTGTGGCTTAGCCTCTTCCTACAAATCCATAACCACAAAATAATGTACTTTTACAGGAACAAAAATAGCCCAGCAGGTCGATGCTGGGGTGGCCATAAGCATGCCACTGTGCTCCAGCCTAGGCAACAGAATGAGACTCCTAATCACAAAAAAAAAAATTAGGATCTCAAGAATTGAGAAGTTGAGCTATAAAAAGACTAAGAATTATCTCTGTGCAAATCAAACATAGAGTTGAGTTTAAAGCAATTCTGGTAAATTTTGTTTTAAAATGAAATACAGTTGATGAAGAGATACATTTTTGTTAAAATTTGAGCATGAGGAAACCCATGACATTAAAGAACTGGAAGCAAGTATTGTAAACAGACCTGCCAGGGAAAGAAAAACCTCTACCACAAGAGCCCCTGACAATCTCATCATCATAGATGCCAAAAAACCCTACTCCCCTAATATGAGCCACCAAGAAAAGCTTGCAAGCCATTTAAGAAAATACAGTAACAGCACAGAGAGAAGCCAAATCAATTAGTAAAGGCAGCTACAATAGAAGCAGGAAAAAGGGAACTTTAAACAAAATTTAGCAAAAACAACCGAGAAGATAAAATTAGCATACAGAACCAAAATAAATGATATGTCATTTAAAAAAAAAAAATCCATGAAGGTATCATAAAAGAGAATAATCACAACTGAAGATTGAATCACAGATCTGGTGAAAAAGTACATTAATATAAATACAAATAAATGGAAATTCACTTATTCTTTTTCAATAACTATTGAATGCTTTCTTTCTGTCAGGCACTGAGAAGACAGTGGTGAACAAAAGCAACAAAAATTCCTGCCCTTGTTGGCGAAAAGGGAACACTTCTACACTGTTGGTGGGAGTGTAAACTAGTACAGCCTCTGTGGAAAACAGTGTGGTGATTCCTAAAATATCTAAAAATCAACTTTCCATATGACCCTATAATCTTCCTACTGGAAATATACTCAGAAGAACTCAAATCACTCTATTAAAAAGATACCTGCACATGTGTGTTTATCACAGCATTGTTCAGAGTAGCAAGAACATGGACCAACCATGCTGCCCATCAAAAAAGGACTGGTTAAAAAAAATGTAGTACATATACACGATGACATATTATGTAGCCATAAAGAAGAAACAAAATCATGAAATTCACAGCAACCTGGATGGACTTAGAGTTATAATACTGAGTGATCTTTCATAGAAACAAAGAAATGAGTATCACATGTTCTCTCATAAGTGAACCTTGAACAATTATCATAATACTATAAGAGAATGATGGGCAGTAGTGGGAAACTGCTGGGAGGTGAGTGAGGAAGCAGGATTGGCAGTAGTGGGAATTTGCCTGGGGAGGGGGGTACACCTCTTAACAAAGGCACCTGCATAATGAAAATTTGTATACCTAACCCTGAATTGTACTCCACATCTTTAAAGTAAAAAAAAAATTAAAAGAAGAAAAAGAATTTTAGCTTAGCCTTTGAATGAGAGAGGAAGCCATTGGAGGGTTCGAACCCAGCAACATGATCTGACACGTTCTAATAGGATCACTCTGACTACTGCATTGAGAACCGATGCAGAGGTAAAGTCAAGCCAGGAGGTCAATTAGGAAGTTGCTGCAATGACCTGGTGAGAGAGGATGACGTGTGGAGCAGTGTGGCTGACATCATGAAGGAGAGGTCAAGTTTGAACGTGTTTTGAAGACGCAGCCAACAGAGTTGCAGATAGACTATTGTCAAGGGAAGTAACAGGTTTTGGGTCTGAGCACCCGGAAGGATGAGGTACCAGTTACGGAGATGGACTGAAAACAGCAGTTTTCCCATCTGGGGGATGAATGAGGAACAATGGATCTCCCTTCTGGAGTTTTTTATGAGGATGGAGTGAGTTAATTTTTATAAAATACTTATAATAGCATCTTGCCCATAGTGTTTGTCAACTAAGTAAACATCCAAGAGGAATATATGGGAAATAGAAAGCTGTTTTAAGAATATGCATATATTTAAATCAACATAAAAAATATGTATGCTATTGGGTCACTATAGGCAGAGGGGAAAGTAAGGGAAGAAGGAAAACAAATAGAGGAGAGTAAACAATAAGATAAAATAAACAAATAGAGGTAGAGTGCCATAAGGGAATGACCTGTGTTTTGTTCACTGCTGTAGTTTCAGGGCCTGGAAAACCTCTAGAACATGTACTGAGCACAAAAATGAATAAAGAATTGAATGAATAAATGAACTGAGAAATTCATTAACTCATCTCTGTGCCCTCTGGGGCCAATAAAAATCCATGCACATACACTTACCCGGTTCTGAATTCCAAAGATCAAGAAGAAAATTTTGTAAGCATCCAGATAGAAAGAACTGGTTCTTTTAAAAGAGAAGAGGTTCAGGCTGGTATAGGACTTCTCATCTGTAATTTTGGAAGCCGAAAGGCAGTAGAATGAGATTGGAAACTGTTAGAGAAATAAGATAGCAATTCAGCAGTCCCATATCCAACCAAAACAATGATTGTGTGAGGGTTAAAGAGAGATAGCGAAAATGTATTTATGGCCATCTTCTGAAAAACTCCAGGAAATACTCTAACAATATAAAAATTGTATCAAAACAAAGATTTCTAAATAGCTAGAGATGAAAAAAGCAACGGTAGTAATATTATCTAAATCAAGATTTAATTTAAATCAAAAAGGGATTATGATAACATGACAATGTAAGGCTTGTTAAATAAGAATATTGTGGACAACTATGAGATCTAATTAGGTCACACAGATGTTACCAGAAACAGACTGACCACAGCAAGAGTTGTAAAAGCTTGTGAAACAGTTGTAAATCATGGTTGTAAACTAAACCTTTAGCTGAAGGCTGTAAAGAGAAAAGCAGTGAACTAACTTTATCTTTTTTTTTTCCATTAATCAGTATTTTTTATTATGGTTTTGTGGGGTACAGTTAAGGGTTAGGTGTACAATTACATTTCATTCAGGCACCCTGTTGATAAGAGGTGTTTTCCCATCCCCATACAGATATTTGCTACTGTTAATCCCATCCCCCTCCCCCCATACTAACTTTATCTTAAGGAAACAAGTCACCACACTCAATCAGCTGTAAATCCCTCTCTTACAGAACCAAACATATAGATGATTTTCACTCTTGCAGACTTCTCGTATCTCTGAAACAGCACAAAGAAACTCTCCAGCACAGCCCAATAAAACTCCCCTCTGGCCTCTGCCTCTTTGCAGACAGCAGACAGCAGACAGCAAGCAGGCTCTCTCCCCTTCTGCTGCTCTCTCCTACTGCCCACTGTACTCTTCACAGCATATCTTCCTTTAAATAAATCTGCCTTTCGCAATCCATAACTGTTTTGGTAAATTCCTTTTACCAGCCTGTGACTCTGGCCTCACTGAGTCATACACACAACAGATAGTTCAAATGGAAAATGGAAATTTCCAGGAAACACTTAATAGTGGCCTGGAACCAAAATTCTCAAGGATCTTAAGAACCCCAAATTGTTTTCAGGGTTGGTAAGGGGCTGGCAAATTAAATTTCTTGACTGAATGGAAAGATGTGTAGCTATAATTTAATTTTGAAAGGTTGCTCTAGCAACATTTTTTAAGGTTGAAAATGGCTCACATTGTTTGACCCAGAAAATGTTCAATGAAATAGTTTTTGTAATAGTGAGAGTACTAAAATAGTTTAAACTTATATCAGACTTATGTCTATGTGTATATATATTTACATATTGATGATACATATGTTCAACAAGATGTAGAAGAGAATGAGTTGGCACTTTTTATAGAGAGATATAGAAAGATGTCAATAATATCTTGCTAAGTAAAACAAAATTGCAGAGTATTTTAAAATACCGTGTATAGGAATACACACATACATATGTTTGTATAATTATGGGATATAGGTATGGAATGCAACACTCCACATTCTCAATATTGTCTACTCAGAGACAGTGAGACTGAAAACCAAAAAATAAAAAGAATTAAACAACAACAAAAAAGGAAATAATACCTAATTTTAGCAATATTTTTTCTGGGTGGTGAAATAATGGATGAGTTTTACTTACTTCTCTATCTTTACGATATAGTCCAAATTTCCTACTATGAGAATGTTTCACTTTCATAACTAAAAAAATTATTTAATAAAATTTAATGTATCATCTATGAATTGTTTCATTTATTTAAGAGACTATTGGTGAATGATTATCTAAAAATGTATATTAGTTATGTTTTTTGCTTATATAATTATTTGTGTAAGTTATTTATCATTTTACCTTTGTATTAAAATCACACTTTTGCCAAATTTCTGAACTGAACTCATTTCCTGTTTTGTTCTACTACACAAATTTGGAAACAAAATTAAAAATGAATTTGATAATAATTGTAACCCCCCAAATATGCCAATACTGCTGTAATTTATTCAGTAATGTTTACTGAAATACTAAAGATATTTTTGAGGAATTCTTTATTGTAAAGGGGGAAGAGATAAGGATCAGAGGAAACAGCATTTTTAAACATTTAAGTCATGATTCTGGAGAGAGAACATCACTGAAACAAACCATTTCCATTGCAAAGAAACAGGAAATGGGGCAAAATCCATTTGTTTGCTCATATGTCAACATAGATGAACAGATAAAAGAGGAAAACAATATTATGGTAAATAGATTGTACATTAAAGTGTTTCTGTTATGTTGATATGCATAAGGTAAAATGAATCAGATTTGGGTAATCATAGCTAAATGATTCTTAAGTTAGTTAAGCTAATATATGACAGGTCCATGCAAACACACACATGCAAAGTGTGAAGTCATTTGGGAATGTGCCAGAATTTTTCCCACTAAATAAGTGGGAAATCTTATTTATGCAAATTAAGATTTTAGCTTTATAGTTTTGTATATAGTAACTATAGTATACATTTTAATTTTAAAGTCTATAAAAATCTTTAGTAAGATTTTATATTACAATAAAACTAGCCAATGCATACAGCACAGAATTTCTATCTTCATTCACAGAAAAAATAAATAGATAAATAAAAATGAGTTTTAAAAAAATTATCAACTATTCTAATGTCTTAGTTTTCTGTAAATGAATTTTTAATAAACGAGAAACTTTTTTTTTTTTAAGCATGTGTAAAAAAAGTTATCTAAAGATATGTAACTATTCTTTTACCTCTTCTTACAAAAGTGGATAATGAGTAACTAAAACTACAGAACTTTTGTTAATCTTCACACTAATCCTAGATTTTAACTTATGAATAAGTACAAAGCCACTGAGAAATCTCATTCTCTTTGACATTCTCCTTATATAATACTACCCTAGGCCTCCAAGTTAGTCTCTAAGACTTGGTGTGATTTCATAGCATCTTCAGACCTACCTGCTCAGGTAGGAGCGGACAGAGCCAGTGGGTGAGTGAACAGCAAAGCACTGCCTTCAGGACCAGGCCATCTGCATCCACCTTCTGTGTACCTACTGCTGGCCAGAGCCCACTGCTCCCCTGGGATAGGCCGCAGTCCAGAATGACGCAAATATTAAAATCTGAAAAAGATAAGCTGATAATAAATCTTTCTGAAACAGCTAACAATATGTTATTGAGAAATACAACTGGGAGGTGCTTTTATTCTAAACCAGCATCAGGAAACTAGCAGTGAGCAAGCTAAACAGAGAAGGTAAATATTACCACTGCTTTAAAATCATACCAGGCATGGGCCACCAGGAACCACAGTCATGAGTGTTAAAGTATATAAATGAATACACGTGTCCATTAAAACAGCCTTAATTGTGATTGATTTGAAAGAATGGTACCTCCCTTTTAGACAGCTGATCAAAGAAAAGAACTAGCATTTAAAAAGAAATTTACTTCTAAAACAGATGACTCGTATCTACCAAATTAATATTTTTAAAAATTAGGATATACTCCAGTTCAATAACAACTTTCATTTCTGTTCACATTCTCTGGGCCAAAAATAGTGAAACAGCAAAGTTCAAGTATAAGAAAATACCTTCTAACCCCAATGAAGCAAAGACGAGGGTATGGTTGTTGGATGAAGAACTGAGATTGAGAATCAATCTAACATATTGATTCTATGATTTCCTAAATAACAGAAATAGATGAGAAACTGCTCTGTTCAACTATTCATTTTGCTACACTGAAGGTTTTGCTTCCATGTACAGAGGGTCGTTTTGGACAATACTGTAAAGCAATGGCTAGCAAAAATTTTTTTAACCACAACCTATAGGAAGAGGTATATTTTATATCCTGATTCAATATACATGTGGGTATGTACTCAAAATAAAAGCAAAATGCTGAGTGCAGTGACTAAAGCCTGTAATCCCAGCACTTTGGGAAGCCGAGGTAAGAGGATTTCCTGAGCCCATGGGTTTGAGACCAGCCTGGGCAACTTGGCAAGACCTCATATCTACAATGAATCAATAATTAGCCAGGTTGCACACGCCTGTAGTTCTGGCCATTTGGAAGGCTGAGGCCGAAGGGTCATCTGAACCCAGCAGGTCGACCCCGGGGTGGCCGTGAGTGTGTCACTGCACTGCATCCTGGGTGACAGAGTGAGACTCCAACTAAAAAAAAATACCCTTACTTTGTTTAATTTGCTCTGATATTTTCTATTTATGTTTAGTCCCTCACGTACACATGAGTTCCAGTTCAAGAGCAGGTTCATAAGTCCAATTTGTTCGTTAAGTCCAACAAAATTAGCCTAGGCACCCAACTAACATAATTGACTATATAGTACTGTACCATAATAGGTTTGTAATACTTTTAACACAAATACATAAAAAACAAGCACAAAAAATAAAGAAAACATTTTTAACCTTATTGAACAGTTTCTTGGAAAGTACAGTAATACAGTATTATATAACAGCTGGCACACAGGGATTATATGTATGCCAGACATGTGAACTAACTTGCAAACACACATTCACATCTTTGAAAGTTTGCAACTTGAAGGTTTGTATGTAGGGGACTTACTGCAATTCTATTTCTTTCTCTTTTTTTTTTAATTAGTGGGATTTACAACCCAATAATGTTACCAGACACAATTAGAAAAACACTTCCTTATATGTTATACGGTCACACATATTTATCCAATCAGTTTTTTAAATTCCCATATGTGAAACTTCCAAAATGACCCTCTGTAGATGGAACCTGAGACTTCAATATAGCAAAATTAATAGTTGAAAGAATGCAGTTTCTCATCAATTTCTGTTATTCTGCAATTGGATTCTATAGAATCATTATGATAGATTGGTTCTCAGCCTCAGTTCTACATCATCCTAACATCCACACTCTTGTCTTTGCTTCATTGAGGTTAGAAGGTATTTTCTTGCCTTTTGTATTTGAAATTTGCTATTAAACTATTTTTGGCCAAAAGAATGTGAATTGAAATTTTAAGATGTGCAGTTCCAAATCTAGCCCTTAGGGGGATGTGTATCTGAATGCCCTTCATCTCATCCCCAGGAATAGAAAATGCCCAGCCTGCCCACCTACCCAAGAAGCCATGTGGAAAACAGACTGGGCCATGTGGGAAACAGACTGGGCCATGAAGACATTCAGCACATGTCAGAGACGCTAGTAGACCCCACAGATTCAAGAGCATAAGTTGCTATTCTTTTAAGCTACTGAGTTTTGGAGTGATTTGTTACATAGCATTATCACAGCAATAACTAACAGGATCCATTTTATTTCTTAAAGAGGTCACTGAGATCTGGGTTGCCCCATTAGCCTGCCTAGGGGTCACCAGTGAAACACTGATCCCTCACAATGCACCTGTGATCTGAATAGCTGTTACTAAAACCAATAATAGAACAAGCAAAAAAGCAGGTGAAATTGCCTTTATGAAGTAAAAATGACCTTTGAATAAATAACTATAACTCTTGCTTCAAAAATTTCTAGATCTTAAATTCTGGTTCAAGAAATAATACCCAAGTTCATTTCTTGTTAACAGTACATAGAAAATATCATTCGTTTTTCTAAAAATGAGTTTAATATTGCCTGAATCATGCATATACCTGTCTTTCCATGAATGAGTTTTCTTTGCAGCAAGCACAATGCCCCATGTGTGGAATTTATTAAACTTTCTCTAGGAAGTCAAGGATCTCCTCTGCTTTGTTCATTACTCTGTCCCCATGGCCTAAAATAGTACGTGGCAAACCATAGATATTTAATAGATATTGGCTGACTGAATGATGCTGCAGTACTGAATACATTAATTACTCATTGTTAAAAATTTTAAATGAAGGAATTTCATTGATATGGAATTCTCATAGTTCCACTCTGTTAATTATAAAACTGCACTGGGCGTCAATAATTTATTTAATTGGATAATGATTCTTTCTTCCAGTAACAGTTGATCGTGAGACTGACGCACAAATAGATACTCACAGCACAATAACGGGATTGTTAAATGAAACTATAAAGGTTGTGCTATAGGAGTACAAAAGAGGGATCTGGAAACTCATGATGGCCAGCACAGACTTCACGTCTAAGGTCACATATAAACTGCACCTGCAAACATAGTCCTGGGACACTTCACAAAACAGCTAAATTTTGAACAGGAAAGTACACAAAAACTCCTCATTTAATATTAGTAAAGTAATTTCGTGGTGGACTATTAAAACCCTTTAGTTAGTAACAATCATGTTTTTAAATTTTATGATTATTCTAGCATCTTTTTTTATCAAGTGTATTGTTTATTCAAAATAAAGCTTCTTTCTGTTAAACAGACACATAAATACATACACATACCTCTGAATAATAAGTGAAAGCTTAAAAAAAGTTTGCCACTATCTAAACCCAATGATTTCTGAGCTAATTATTTATTTGCCTTATCCATGTTTTCTCATTTGCAAATAATAAAATTAAAATAGCTTGGTTTCAGTGTAGAATAACTTAATGTCATTTTAATAAATAGTGTATTTCCATGGATATGTTAAGGAAGTTTTAAAAATATATCTTTAGGCCAGGCGTGTTGGCTCATGCCTGTAATCCCAGCACTTTGGAAGGTGGAGGCCGGAGGATCACTTGAACCCAGGAGTTCAAGACCAGCCTAGGCAACATAGCAAGTTCACATCTCTAGAAAAAAAATTTAAAATTAACCAGGTATGGTGTCATGTGTCTACAGTCCTAGCTGCTTGGGAGACCGAGGCAGGAGGATTGCCTGAGCCTGGAAGTTGGAGGTTGAAGTGAGCCATGATCATGCCACTACACTCCAGTCTGAGTAACATAGTGAGACCTTGACTCAGAAAAGAATTATTTAGAAACTATTTCTATGTGAATAATAATACTAATTGATCACTTACTGTGTAAGGAATTATGCTATGGGCCTAAATATCCACACACTAACCACATGAAATAGGTATCATTATTTTCATGTTGCAGCTTTTGATAAGTTAAGAAGAGTTTCAGTGGTTTTTCAATGTCATATTATTAAGATTGGCAAGCCAGAAATCAAGCTAATGTCTAATGCCCAAACCTGAGCTGTTAAAGATGATTCTACACTGCCTTCAGGGACCAGCTTTTAAACATGTTGAGCAGCTGATGATTGGAGAAGATACTGTAATTCCATATACCCACTTAAATAAAGGGAAAAATTGAGTTAAGGGAGGAGAAAATTAGTAGAGACAATTATTCTTAGTAGCATTATTGCTTTCTGTCCATATTCTCATCTACATGAAAAAAGATATTTAAGAAAGATGAGCATAGAAGAAGTTCTCAATGGGGGTTGGAGGGATAGAGGAGGAGATTTATTCCCAGGAGACATTATGCAATGTCTAAAGATTTTTGTTGTTGTTGTTTTGTTTTTTGTTTTGTTTTGAGTTGGAGTCTCACTCTGTCACCCAGACTGGAGTGTAGTGGCCACTCCTGGCCACCACAGCCTCGACCTGCTAGGCTCCAGCGATCCTTCCGCCTCAGCCTTCCAAGTAGCCAGAACTATAGGTGCGCGCTGCCATGCCCGGCTAGTTTTTGATTTATTGTAGAGATGAGGTCTCACCAAGTTGCCCGGGTGGGTCTTGAACCCGCAGGCTCAGGCAATCCACTCACCTCAGCCTCCCAAAGCATGGGATTACAGGCTGAGCCACCGAGCCCGGCTTCAAGATGTTTTTGGTTGTCACAACTGTGGGGAAGGGAAGTAGCATGCACATCTAGTCAATGGAGACCAGTGCTGCTGCTAACCTTGCTATACACAGGATAGTGCCTCACAATTCTCTGGCTCAAAATGTGATCTTGAGGAGCTCTGGGTTAGAAAAATGCTTTCAGTCACTATGACTATTAGGACTCTCTCGGCCGGGCGCGGTGGCTCAAGCCTGTAATCCCAGCACTTTGGGAGGCCGAGATGAGGGGATTGCCTGAGCCTACGGGTTCAAGAACAGTCTGGGCAACTTGCCAAGACCTCATCTCTACAATAAATTAAAAAATCAGCCGGTTGTGGTAGTGCACACCTGTCGTTCCGGCTACTTGGAAAGGCTGAGGTAGAAGGATAGCCTGAGCCCAGCAGAGGTCGACGCTGGGCTGGCCGTGAGCATGCCACTGCACTCCAGCCTGGGCAACAGAGTGAGACTCCAACTCAGAAAAAAAAAGAAGACTCTCTCAATTAATATTTGGGAACAAACTCAACTACCAACTCTATTCTTCAAGGGAAAGGGAAGGGGGCATTGAAGAAAAAGACAGACTTCCTAAAATAAAGGGCATCACACAGGACTAGAAATAGACGGGCAATTATCCACATCCCAGCTCTATTGACAACTTCTATACATGGGCATGTTAGCAAACTTCTGAGGATATCAACTTCTTAATTATAAAATGAAGAGCTAGTCATTTTTCAGCTCCATCATCAAATGGTTTTTGGCAAAGGCATGATTCATGTCCTTGGATATGCATGCAGTCTGCCTGCTGATTTGAAGTTTGACTAGAACAGTCCTGCAGGTATTATGAGCTCCATGAAGGCAGGGGCTTCATATGTTTTGTTCACTGCTATATCCCCAGTATCTAGTATATAGTAAGTACTCAATAACTACTGGTTGACTGACAGATTTCTAGCAAGTTAGTTGAATATTCACATCTACAGCACAGAAGAGAAGGCAGTGCTTACAGTATTGATTCAGAAGGCATCTACCTAGCGGTCATAGCTGAAGCTGTGTTAAAAGATTTTTAAAAAAGGAAAAAGATGGAATTGCTGCTTATAAACCATCCAAGTTCTGGTATTTTATTATAGACTAAGATGAATATATATACATAGAGGTTTATTATAAGTATTTGTCTTATGTGTTATGGAAGCTGACACGTTCCAGGATTTGCAGCGTGAACTGGCAAGCTGGAAACCCAGAAGAGTTGATGGTGTAGCTCCAGTCCTCTGACTGGCAGACTCGAGAACCATAGATGCTGATGTTTCAATTTGAGTATGAAGACAAGAAAAATCAATGCCCCAGCTCAAAGCCACTCACTTGGGAGAAATTCTTACTCAGGGGAGAATAGCAACGTTGTTCTATTCAGGCCTTCAACTGATTGGATGAGGTTCATCTACATTAGGGAGGACCATCGACTTTATTCAGTCTATTGATTTAAGTGTTACTCTTATCCAAAAACACCCTCACAGAAATACCCAGATTAATATTTGACCAGATATGTGGTCACCTTATGGTCCAATTAAATTGACACACAAAATTAATCACCACAATATCTGGACTGGACTGTAGCTGCTTAGTTATATAAAAGGGCAATTTTTTTTTTTTTTTGGTCTTTACAATCTCTTAGTGGATTTCCTGTTATGCGTATCACATAATAAAATTATTTTCTTGCTCTTCTACCTTTGTGATTTTCTGGGTTGAGAGGAGATTTTGTTTTAAGTTATATTTTTCCAAAAGAAACATTTGTTAGTTTGGCTAAATAAATGTGGAGGAGTTTGTAATATGCCCAGTTTAACCGGAAGAAAAGAAAGAGTGAAGATACAAGAAGAGGTGTTTGATGGGTCATGGGCTCAGGGAGATGGAAGAAGATGGGGTAAGAAATATGGGAGGCATCAGGCATGGTGGCTCATGCCTGTAATCCCAGCACTTTGGGAGGCTGAGGTGAGAGGATTGCCTGAGCCCACAGGTTCAAGACCAGCCTGGGTAACTTGGCAAGACCTCGTCTCTACAATAAATAAAAAAATTAGCTGGGCATGGTGGTGCATGCCTGTAGTTCCAGTTACTTGGAAGGCCGAGGTGGAAGGATAGCCTGAGCCCAGCATGTCGAGGCTGCGGTGGCCGTGAGTGTGCCACTGCGCTCCAGCCTGGGCAACAGAGTGAGTCTCCAACTCAAAAAAAAAAAAGAAATATGGGAGGCCATGAGGCTTGAAAAGAAGTGGAACTCTTTCCTTGATTGCTCTTCCTCCTCTTCCCATCTGTGTTAGTTTGCTAGGACTGTCATAACAAAATACCACAGACGAGGTGGCTTGGATAACGGAAATTTATTTTCTCATATTTCCAGAAGCTAGGAGGCCAAGATCATGGTGTCAATATGTTTGGATTCCCCTGAGACCTCTCTCCTTGGCTTACAGATGGCTGCTTTCTCACTGTGTCTTCATATGGTCTTGAGTGTCCCTGTTGTCTCTTTGTGTATCCAAATCTTCTCTTTTTTAAAACATTTTTTTGTTTTAAAGATGTGGGGTACAATTCAGGATTAGGTATACAAATGTTCTTTATGCTGGTACCTTTGTTGGTGAAGTGTGCTCTCCCCAAATCTTCTCGTCTTATAAGGGCACCAGTAAGATTGCATTAGGGCCCATCCAGTCTCATTTTAACTTAATCACGTCTTTAGACCTCACCTTCAAATATCGTAACATCCTGAAGTACTGGAAATGAAAGCTTCAACACACGTCAGCCCAAACTTCATGTTAAAGTTTCAGCCCATAACACCAATATATTAATAGATAATCATCTTTCAAAATTCAATTCACATGTTACTTTCACCATATAAACAAAATCAATTCCCTCAATGCCTTCACTTCCTTATCACTTTATTTCATATTGTCTTGCAATACAGTTAATCATTTATATTTTTAAAAACTTTCATTTTATATATTAAATAATAGAGTACTACAAACACTTTCTTGCATATATATATATATACAGATGATATTAACTGAATTAATGGTTGTGTGAATGGAGCCGATATTTGATGTTGCTAACTTTACTTGGAACTTAGAATTTTTATCCTCTTTAATGCTCACTGTTTTTGCTAAAAACATTGCCTCTCATCATATCTTGGCCTTAGAGTCTTTGTCTGTAAAGTTAATAGGTTGACACAGATAGTCTCCATGTTTCTCTTGTCTCTAGTCCTCCATTCATCCATTCTTTCATTCATTTATTCATCCATACAGAAATTATTAAGGAAGTATCTTCTACTCTGAAGTGGCAGACACAGTGCTTAGTGCTTTGAATACAATGAACAAGACCAAGTTCCCACTGTCCAGGTCAAAGCGTTTACATTCCAATTTTGATCTTCCATCAAATTCAGGTTAGTTTGTCTTGTCACTCTTGTTTCCCAGCATTCTACAACATTCTCATTCTACACCATTGCAAGGCCGTGCTTTGGGGAGTCTGATAATTATTTAACGACTGTCTTCTTTCTGTTTACTTGTGGTCAATCCTCTTCAGTTTTTTCCTCCAGGCTAGGTATCCTGCCATCCTCAAGCCTCTGCACATCACTATAATACAACTACATTTCATTTAAACACTTAGAAAGTACCGTGCAATATGACTTGAATGCCCCATGAACTTAATATATCTGCCCCAAACCATCTTTCCCAATAATGGGCACGTGTACTTGAAATTACCTTTATAGAGCAGCTTCTTTGGATTAAAGTGTTCTTTCCGGGAGTTTTCTTTAAAAATGCAGATATCATAGTCCCTGTTGTAATTTATGATAACTATATAATGACTGATTAGGATTGTATCCTTTATTTCACACTCCTCACCGTAACTTCAATCTAAAGCAATGAATGAAGTAAAAATTCCTGACGATTATATCCACCAACACTAACAGACATTTTAGGACAAGTTAGCTTAGGACAAAAACAGAGCTTCTGGGGAACAAAGTATTATGATAAGAAGGGTTCAAGATAAGTTGGGAGCTTGATGCACCATAAGTGAGCAGGCTGGTTCCATTAGGAAGAGTAGAGTGTCAATGCAGGTATATTTAAAATTCTCTGAACTGTTAAAAGCGTACTGAAAACAGATGCACAAGGAAGCATGTAACTGGCAGAAGTGTTGACTATTTTTCACTGTAATGGAAGAAAAGTACCATAATTAGCCAGCACCATAAAAAAATCAAATCTATAGATAGAAGTATTCTATACCTTGATTGTACACATATTAATATCTTGGTACTACAGTATTTTCAACGTTTGCAAATATTACCATTTTGGAGATATTGAATAAGCACCATGTTGTTATTGTTAGAGGAAATTGAGTAAATGGTACAAGAGATCTCTCTGCATGCAGTCTTAAAGTTGTACGTAAATTGCTTCAAAATAAAAAATTTACTAAAAAAATCAAATCCTAGATGATGACAAGTTGTGAAATGTATAAGCAAGGAGTCAAGTGTTCACTTTTATATTTATAGAGGTTTTCTTTACCTTACCAACTAGGAATCAGTAATTTTTTTTCTGTAAAGAAAATATTTTCATCTTTGTGAGCCATAGATCTGTGTCAACTACTCAGCTTTGCCTTTGTAACATGAAAGAACAAATGGATATGGCTGTATTTCAATAAAACTTTATGTACAACAGTATACTGACCTTTTATATATACCATAGAAGACATGCTATGATATTGTCTACCATCAATCAAATCAAGAAGATGAGAATTCAAGGCCATTTTATGGTAAAATCTTTCTGTTCACTCTACCAAAAATACAAAATATAACCAGGATAAAATGCCACTTGCAATGTAAAAAAAAAAAAAAAATTCAGTCTACCAATGCAAAAATAAGGGAAAAGGACCAGTCTTTACAATTGCATTTGATGTTTACATTTGGGCTTAGCTGTTTTCTACTGAGATAAAAAGAACAATTTTATCTCAGCAGAAAACTGCATATAAACTTCTGTATAAGCTTTCCACAGACATAATTGGTTATTTCTTGTAAACCATTCCAGAAAGATCTCACACTTCAGGAGAATTCTCTCTTCTTCCTACTCGGTCCTCCACTTTTTAAATTTTATTATAAAGTCAGGATTAGGTCTATAAATGGTCTACATACAGGCGAAGTTTGGGATCCCTCAATTTTTTACAGTGAAGCTAGTGAAAGTTTGGCCCACTGTCTTTCACCTCTCTTTCAGATGCTCCCACTTATTTCCATCTGAGAGTTCCTCTTTTCAGGGATACAGTTGTCAAAGTCTCCAAGTTTTCAGCGCCAAATGAATATGACCGTGCCCAGAGATATTTGCCATTAAAAGCATATAAGGTCTTTGAAACATACGGAAACATCTCAACGTGTGGAATTTGGTGCCAGCATGAGAAAGGTCCCGAGACAAGGGATGTTGTTTCAAGTCCCTTAAATCACAGGCCAACGTGGTCCAGAACGGAGCACTTTCTGAAATGGCACCTACATGTGGTCAGTTGGGCAACTGTATTTCTATTGTGAAGAAAAAGGTGATAGCAAAACGACTATGGTTTTGTAAATTTGATGCTATAAGAAGATGCATTCCCTTTACTTTGATTTTTAAACATTTTTATCTAATGACCTAAGTACTATTCAGTTTTTAAAGCAGCTTTATATCATGAAGCTACTGCTATTATGAAATGAGCATCCAACTGGCTTTGTAGTAAGCAACTAATCACTTATGATGTGCTACTGTATGCTAGGCCCTGCATTGTATTGTCACATTTAATCCTCATTCCAACCCCAAGAGTCTGGAAACATTATTTTCATTTTTATTAAAAATTCGGATGCTTAAGAAGGCGAAAGAATTTTGTCTCATAAAAAGGTGGAAATGCAGGAGCCAAAGGTAAGTCCCAACCCTTTGGGCTGCCATTTTATTTCTCCCATTTGTGGAAATGACCAGGTTCATTTTGGTTTGTAAATCATCTTTGCTAAGTTCCATGAAGGTGACTTAGTTTCCAATAATCTTATCACTTCTGATGGAATCAAGAGAAATGAGTTTCTTGTAACACTGAAAACCAGAAAGTAAATAGGCCCTCCACACCCTATGTAAGACAACTTTGTACAATATATTTACTTTTTGACTACAAAGGGTAGTACGTGTCATATTTCCTTAGCGGTTAAGCTACAATACAGTTCAGCCCAAATAACATTATGATTACCAGAAAGTGTATAAGTGCAGAACCTGACAACAATGCCTTTCGTTAGCCTTGCAAGAGACATAGAGCCAAACATGAGTCTGGAATCTAACAGCTCCTGAGTCGGCTCTCAATGTAAATCCCTAAATTAGGTCAAAAGATTATCTCAGGAGCACTTTTATCTAAATATCATATCAAGAGCATTTATATCCAAAGATCTTAGTATATTTATAGGCAAAAGGTTTATCACAGCCCTGGAACTTAGTAGAAATTCGGTAAATAATAGTTATGGAAGCTATATTTTATAATATGAAGGCTAAAAGCCAAATTGGTAGTTCAAAAATTGTGTTTAGTTCAGAGCCCTGAGGACAGACCAGCTATTAGCAGGTTTCATAAATCTAAAACTTCTTTCAGAAAACAGACTGACAATTTTAAACACCCAGATGCTGCCAATTCAGAATCTTTTTATGAATATAGTCTTACAGGGTGGAGTTTTAGAGGATTGTCTGTGTATCTATTTGCTGACCACCACAAATAGAAAGGCATATTAACAAGTCACTCAGTTGATACATTTCAGGAAGAGGATTTTCTCATTCTAAGTCATCCTTATGAAACAACACCTTGAACTTTAATTTCTTACTGGTCTATCTGACCCAGATATTATATTCACGTGGACCTTTAGAGGGCAGCCTTCTATAAATTTTTGTAGGATGTGGGTTTTATATTGGTTCTCGCCTCCACTTTCCCAAATGCCTCAGAATGGAGTGACCCAGTATAAAACAAGTTTTATCTCTCTTACCAATTTCCCCCTTTGGGAAGAGACAGGCCGGAAGAAGCTAGGGTAACAATTTTTAATAACAGATTTTACAAAGTGTGTAACCTGGACCCTTGGCTTCCATCTTGGAGACTCTTGGAGGCAGAACCTGAACATACTGCTTGTGTGGGTACAGCCTAAATTTGGCTATGTCAATGATAATACAGAGGAATAGAAAGAAGAAGGAGGGGGAGGAAGAAAGAGGAGGAGAAAAAGGCAAGGAGGAGGAGGAAAAATGGAAGGAGGATGAACAAGAGGAGGAGGAGAAAAATAAGGGAGGAAGCAGAGTCAGAAGAACTTCTACTAACCCTGTACTTAGTCACTAGGCTAACGGCATTATATAAAATCCCAACAACTCTAAACAATAGACACCATTTTATTTATTTGTTTGTTTGTTTGTTTGTTTTGAGTTGGAATCTCACTCTGTCACCCAGGCTGGAGTGCAATGCCACACTCATGCGGTGGCAGCCTCGACCTGCTGGGCTCCGGCGATCCTTCCGCCTCAGCCTGCCATGTAGATGGAACTACAGGCATGTTCCACCACGCTCGGCTAATTGTTTGATTTATTTTAGAGATGAGACCTCGCCAAGTTGCCCAGGCTGGTCTCGATCCCATGAGCTCAGTCAATCCTCTCACCTCGGCCTCCCAAAGTGCTGGGATTATAGGCATGAGCCACTGCGCTCGGCCTTATAGATACCATTTAAAACTGTGCTTTACAAGACTAGGAACTGAGAATTAGATAAGTTACTCCTAAGGAACAGCAGTGAAATTTCATTCCAGACTTGTCTAACCTCAGAGTTCTAGCTCCCAACTATTACCAATAATTTGGAAATAAAAATTAAATAAAGGCATCCCATCTCTATAACTGATTTCTCCCACAAACCCTTCAAATACCTGGATGGAGAAAACTGAGATTACTACATTTATGAGAACTTTATTTGACATCCCTCTATGAATGAATGAGCAGGAGAACCTTATTAATTAAATGCTAGGCAAATGCGATAACATACTAATAGTAATTTCAAAGCATTTTCAGAATATCATTTGTCGTAATCAGTAAAAGCATTATATTTTTATCAGCAGATAACTTCCACATATTTATTTCCAGTAAAATTAAATTATATATGTGTAGCTAGGGAGTTATTTTCAGGCTATCCGATTTTATTTTCTTGCACAATACTTTTTAATTATCTATACAACAACTAGTTTGCTGGTACTAGTTACACATGACAGCAGGCTTTTCGATTAATTTTTACTCATGTTGAGATAACAAATAAACTCCTGGTTAATTATATGTGATGGAGCAAGACAAAATTTTACCAAGGACAGGAAGAAAAAAAGTCAGCTGGTTCACAGTGAATTTCATTAAATCAACATCATAATCTGCTAAAATAGCATTTTGTAATACTAATATTTTCATAACTCAATTGAAAGTGTATCCAGTCAACATTTCTAGAATGCAGATTGCCCAAACATTAACTATTTATCAGATACTCTACCACTATACTGACAGCTGGGCCCTATTTACTTTGGCAGGAGTTCAGTTTCAGAAAGCATTGATGGCTAAATAGTTGTTCATTCTGATAAGAACATTCACCATATTTTGTTGTGGCTAGACCACCATACAAAACTGATTTTAAGATAGCAAGATTAAAAGAGCTTACTCTTCGGCTAACATATTTGCATCGATCTTTCTAAACTTACCTCCCAAGTCTGAAGTTTCTGTTCTTTATGTGTGCAGTCTTCGTACAATGTCTCAAAGAAAATGTTTGTTTTCTATGCCACGTCAACAGATATGATGAACTAACTTCAATCTTCATTCCACGTATATGTGTTTTCATTGTAATTGTGTACTTTCACCTTAGCCCTCACACTACATTGTATCAAGATCTGTGGCTATTAAAACTATGAGACTGACTCTGAAGAATGTGACATGCCTCTCTTAGAATGGTAAGGATACAATAAAAATCTGGCTTTAATAATCATGAAGCAACAAGTCAGTTTCCAACACTTAAGCAAGATTGACATTGAGTCCCTCAAGAAGCCACACACGAGCATGGCTATGTAAGAAAATACTAGCAACCTGTAGTGGTAGAGAAAGCATGAAGTTTAATGAGTCTGGCTTGAGGATTTGGTACACATATGTTAGGAGCTCTGAACATAATATTTAGCTCTCTAATGTAAAATGGAGAAAAAAGATGCTTGCCCTGTGACATTTAAAAAAACACATGTTAAAGTGTCTTGTAAACTTAAAGCACCATGCGCAAAATAATAACAGTGCCTTTACATTCTCTGGGCAAGACGTTACAGGCAAATTGCCTCCAGATTCATGGAAAAGACAGGGAACATATAAACCTGCCCTTAGCCTTGCCCTTGATGGAACAAGTGGCGTTGGGTTGCAACTGGTAGGTACATGAACTGACAACAAACTAACAGGGAAGAAGGTGAGGAGTATAATGTGTAAGTATAGACTAGAGAATAGGGAATGATAACCACAACCCTGGTGATTCATGGCAGACATGAGTGAATTATTGAGTGATTTCTGTGTGTTAAAGTTGAAGAAGAAAGTAAGATACTTGCCTTTGAGGAACTTACATTCAGTGATAGCTATTACTAGTGCACACCAATATTCAGGAATCTCTTCCTTTACTGAGCATATAAGGGAATTATACTTCCCACTCTTTTTAAATTTGGTATGGCCACATAATTTGCTTTAGTCAATAAAATATGAGTTAAAATAGCAAGTATCACTTTGGATGAATACATTTAAGAGGCAGCATGCAATTCTTCCACATTCTTTTCTTGTATTCCAGAAATTATGGGAGAGCAGGTTGATAAAAAAGTGACACAAAATGAAGAAAGCTTACGGTCCTGAGCTATGATTTGGAGACTAGCTTCTCTGGAGAGAATACTGCATAAGTATAAAATAAACCTTTGGGCCAGGCTCGGTGGCTCAGCCTGTAATTCCAGCACTTTGGGAGGCCGTGGCGAGTGGATTGCCTGAGCCCATGGGTTTGAGACCCACCCGGGCAACTTGGCGAGACCTCGTCTCTACAATAAATCAAAAATTACCTGGGCATGGTAGTGCAAGCCTGTAGTTCCAGCTACTTGGAAGGCTAAGGCACAAGGATTGCCAGAGCCCAGCAGGTCGAGGCTGTGGTGACTGTGAGCATGCCACTGCACTCCAGTCTGACTGACAGAGTGAAACTCCAACTCAAAAAAAAAAAAAAAACCTTTGTTGTATTAAGCCAGGAAATTTTTGGTATTATTTGTTACTGCATCATAATCTAACCGATGCTGAATAATACACATTCTAAAGAGGAAGTATGGCATAGTGAAAGAGTTTATACATTTGAAGTATCTGGGCCTTTTATACCTGCTCAACCACTTAATGGTTGACCTTGAGTATATTACAAATGTTCTTTGACTTACAGTGGGGTTATATTCCAATAAAGCCATCATAAGTTAAAACTATTATAAGTCAAAAATACAATTACTACACCCACCTACCAAACATCATGGCTTAGACCAGCCTACTTTAAACATACTCAGAACACTCACATCAGCCTACAGTTGGGCAGAATCATCTAACACAAAACTTATGATAAAGTGTTGGATATCTCATGGAATGTATTGAGTACATTGGAGGGTACAGTCTCTGTTGTTTACTGTCATGACCACATGGCTGACTGGGAGCTGTGCTCACTGCACTGCCCAGCACAGGAAAGAGTATCACACCACATATCACAGGTCAGGAAAATATCAAAATTCAACATTCTAAGTATAGTTCCTACTGAATGCATATCACTTTGGCATCATCATAAAGCTGAACAATCAAAAATAGAAACTTCTGAAGAAGGGAACTGTCTGCATTTAGTCTCCTTCAAGCGTCAATGTTATCCTTTCAAAATGAAAGTGTTTGCTTAATAGGATTGTTTGTGTCGTCAGCAAACCACCAGGCACAGAATCCTGTTGATCCCAAAACCACAGAAGTTCTTATGGGACATGAACCGACCAGAAATCCTGCTCTCTCCGGCACCCATGCCTAGGAAATGTTTGAGTCTAGTAAACCCCAGTTCTCTAGGGTTGAATGGAAACCACAGTCCACGATTAGGAACAATCCCAAAGTCTCCACCTCGCCATTCAAATTTGACAAATGCTCGGTTCTGAGTACAGCAATACAGCAGCTGAGTGCTTCCGAGATGCCTGAAGGCCGGAGGGAAGATGGTTGTCACCTGGACTTTGTTTGACAGCAGAACTCAGTCTTTCACCTACAAGCAGTCTCATTTCCCTCTAGCATGGCATTTTTGAGGGCTGGCTTTTAAAGGGCTACATGGCTTGTTTCCTGTCTTATGGCGCCACATCCCAACAAACCTTTCTGTCATAAGTATTTTTCGAGAAGTAGAAATACAGTAGATTCATATTTTCATCTGCACTTGTGTACAAGTGTGGGTCCCTAGTTGTGCTTTGGCCGGTCCGTGTGGTCACCAGGATGTGTACATGCATGTATGCACAAGTTCTTTTGCATTGCCATTTTAAGAAACTTTATCTAGATTTTTTTTAAAGCGCCAAGTTTTTTTGGATTATGCAGAGCTCTCATGAGTTCTCCTCCCCTCCCTTTCTTTACTCCTTCCCTTTCATTGTTATTTCATGTTTAACCTTATTATTTTTCCATGTCCTTCTCACTGGATTTACTAAGAATGCTGGATAGATAGTAGATCTCAATTATCAAGAGTACACGCTTTGTTTATGTTTATAAATTACCATGATAAAAATGGTATATACAATAACTGTACTCCACTGTAACACTGTTAATTTATAGGTTACTTTCATCATATTTTAAATTTTGTTAATGATTCATATTTAAATGATACAGGTATTTGGATTTATTAACTCCCATGTTGACTCACTTTTAAAAAATCTACTTACACCCGGGCTCGGTGGCTCAGCCTGTAATTCCACGCCTTTGGGAGGCTGAGGTGAGTGAGCCCGCGGGTTCAAGACCGGCCTGGGCAGCGAGACCTTATCTCTACAATAAATCAAAAAATCAGCCGGGCGTGGTAGCACATGCCTGTAATTCCGGCTACTTGAAAGGCTGAGGTGTAAGGATCGCTGGAGCCCAGCAGGTTGAGGCTGCGGTGGCCGGAAGCGGCCACTGCACTCCAGTCTGGGCAACAGAGTGAGACTCCAACTCAAAAAAAAAAAAAAAAAAATCTACTTACTAGGTTTAATTTTAATTATACCAACCCCAAATAAGTAAGAATATTAATAGAACACAGATTTGTTTTTGTGCTTTCTGTACCTAAAACAATAATCCTACTGTTTACTAGAATATGCTGCCTAAGTATTATTTGTGTAGGACACTTTCCTTATCCAAGAATTTTACTGTCTTTTCAAAAACAAAAAATAAAACGATCCATGCAGAATATGCCCAGAAAAATTGCAAGATAGAGAAGTAGAGAAACTGTGAGCTGAGTAGTCAGTTTTCAGAATAAGAACTGGAAGACATGTTTCAGAACAGCTTTTGATGTTGGTATATCTTTCTAGTTGACATTTTCAGTATTACAAAAACATTCAGAATTCAAGAATGTCAAGAACATTTGGAACACTGAGATGATTTATCAGCTTTTTCCATTTTTGTAATATATGCATTTTATAGATTATTAGAAAAAAGCTTTGCTTTTTAAAAAAATGTCATTTGGCAAGTTAATAGGGCAATGTTTTTAGGACCATTTTCCTAGTGGTATCACTTCATGAATTAATAATTCTGGAACTTATTCTGGAATAAGCATTAGAATGTTTATTCTATGTTACTTGTTAATGTCTGTTCCCTTATGAAGTGGAATTCTGAAAAATGAATTCAAAAAAGGAGATGGTTTTGCCACAATCTGTAGTTAAGATAATCAGTCAATGTATATTTCATTATAGACCGCAAGTAGAGATTACTAAATTCTTTAACTTAATTATACAAAGTAATTATAGAAAGTTCCTTGTCACAGTAATTTTCAGATATAAATATTAGGAGTATATTTTGAAAGGCATATTACGTATAGCAAAAAGAAAAGGAAAACAACCCTACGTTTTATAATTACATTGAAAATATGTAAACATAAGTACACATATTCACTGTGCTAGCCAGCATCCAAAAAGGCGCCTGGTGATATTCTCACCTTTGTGTGAATCTCTCCCCCTCTGTGCCATGGTTACTGTGTGTGACCAACAGCATATGCCAAAAAGTGTATGTCCCTTCTGTGATTAGTTATCAAAGACTGTGGCTTCCATCTGAGGTTCTCTCTCTCTTTTTCAATGTCATCACTCTGGGAGAAGCCAACTGCCATTTTGTGGAAACGTTACAGCATCCTAGAGAGGCCTATGTGATGAGGAACAGAGGCCTTCGACCAACTGCCAGGAAGAACTGAGGCCTGTCAACAACCATATGAATGAGCTTAGAAACAGATTCCCCGGCACCACAGAGCCGTGAGATGGCTGCAACCCTAGTGACAGGTTAATTATAACTTTAAGAAAGACCCTGAGCCAGAAACATCTGGCTAATCCACTCCCAGATTCTGACCTTCAGAAACTCCATAAAATAATACATGTGTGTTGCTTAAAGACATCAATATGAAGCCACAATGGATGACTAATATAGTTTGTCAATGTTGGACGAAAGAAGCATGTAGGAATTTTTTTAATTGGAAGTTTTTCATATTTCAAGCCTATCATTAGCACGTCAGCTTGCTTTCTGCTTTAAATTAAAAATATTTGACAGGCTGGGTGCAATGGCTCATGGCTATAATCCCAGCACTTTGGGAGGCCAAAGAGGGAAGAGCACTTTAGCCCAGAAGTTTGAGAGCATCCTGGGCAACATAATGAGGCCTTACCTCTTCAAAAAATAAAATAATTAGCTGGGCGTGGTGGCACATGCCTGTAATCCCAGCTACTAAGGAGGCTGATACCTGAGTATAACTTGAGTCTAGGAGGCCAAGGTTGCTGTGTGCCAGGATCATACCACTGCACTCCAGCTGGGGTAGCAGAGTAAAACCTGGTCTCAGAAAAAAATAGTAATAATAATATAAATAAAAATAAAAACATATGACAGTATTGAGACTCTCTCTAATTATTCTATTCCTAAATACATAAAGGGCTTTTTTATTTTCCATCATGGCATGAAAATAGCAATGTCAGTTAATGTCATCCAAAAGCACAAAATGATTTTATTCAAATATATTTTGGATGATATAGTATATTTTAGGAAAAGCATCTGCCACTAAAATGTATGCTTCAAAATGATGTATTGCTGGCATGGATCATGACCGCCAGTACTCTGATTCCCTGTGCAGAAGGGCTTGTTTGCACAGTGTGAGGTTGGTATTCGTGCTATGTGATTGTCTATCATGATAGCACTATGAAATGAGTGCTGACAGTCTATCAGTTGAGAGATGCTTTGACTTAAAAGATGTTCTTTGTTTCACTAAATTGTACAATGTCAAGGAATTCTGCTGTCACTAAAAAAAGAGCACTTAATGATGAAATACCTAATTTCTTAAAATGAAACTTTCTGGTTTCCTAATTCCATAGGTACTCGATGTCTGGATGGTTTTATTATCAATCGATCAGCATATATTGGAGACTTGAAGACCCAGACTAGCTTACTAGGCGAACATTTTATCTCAAGCTTCAGATGATGGTGTAAAATGGTGGTGAGGGAGAGGGAATGGGAATTGGTCTTTGCGCTAGTTTTCTCAGCTGCCATAGAAAAGTACCACAGACTGGGTGACTTAAAAAGCAGACAGTCCTTTTTCATGTTCTGGAGGTTAGAAGTCCAAGAAAGGGTTGGTTTCTTCTGAGAGCCTCTCCCTTTGACTTGTAAATGGTTGTCTTTCTCTGCCTTCAGGTGGTCTCCCCTCTATGTATGTCTGTACTAATCTCTTCTTATTAGAGCACCGATCATATTGGATGAGGATCTACCCTAATGACCTTATTTTGTCTCATTAAAGACCCTGTATCCAAACTGGGATACTAAGAGTTAGGACTTCAACTATAAATTTGGGAGTACATTATTCAGCCCATAAGAGAATTGATATATATTGTTTCAGTAGATAACTAACCAAATAAAATTATTGGGAATTTTAAGAGAACTGAATAAGAGATATGTGTTATAATAAAAGTGGTGATAACTTCAGGCTTTTTAAAGTGTATTTTATGATAGTTTTGATATGCTTTTTTTTTCTAATTTTATGATTTATTGTAGAGACGAGGTCTTGCCATTTGATATGCTTTTTAACCATAGACTCCAATTCAAAAAAAATAACTATAATTTTTATTTCTTCTGCATAAATACTTGTGATAGTAATTTGATACAAACAGCCCGATTCCAAGAAAGACCAACCTCAAATGTAGTTTCTTAAATTTACAGATATTATAGTAAGCTTATAGTATCTGGTATATATGTGTGTGTTTGTCTAAATAAAGATAAATTAGTCATTCATTTATACCAGAGAACACTATTAATAAAAACTCAGACTGATCTTTATTTTCCCATCCATCATTTAAAAAAATTATTTCAAATAATATTCTACCAACTTAATAAATGGACAATACATATCATTACTATCAGCGTGGTTCTTCGTGCTTGTGCTGTGAGGTCTGATGAAGCATTTGATGCACAATCCTTCTCATACAACCTCCCAAAAAGAGTCACTGTTAAGACAGGTCTAGATGTTGGCTTCAGGCTAGACAAGCATCCATCATCTGACACCTAATTAAAACACAGAAGAGTAGATGAGGTCTGCTTTTAAGTTATACAGTCCCAGAACACACTTTTAAAATTCAGTATAACTAATGAAGAAACTATAAAAATACAGGCCAAATTCTCTTCCATCAGAAATAGTTAAAATGCGGCAGATTATAAGAAAAATTAAAGCCATGGAACTGGCACGTCTTTATTAATGAAATGCTTGTAATGAATATGCTGTAATTTAGTTACCTAAGGAAGCATCCCCTGAGTTAATAAACATAAACCAATTGATTTGGTTTTATATGAGAGAAATCTGGTCCTCTTGGACAAGATAAAGGCTCCCCCAAGGGGTCAGAAGTGATTGACTAAGGGGTTTGAAGTGAGCTTCCATCATTCCCGGTGGCCTGCTCACCACAGCCTCCTCACCTCTCTCTGTCCTCCCTCGTCCCAGCGGGAGGTTTGACCAGAAAAGGGGAGTGACAGTGAAACCTACAGGAAAAGTCAGAGGAAGAATGTGGCTGGGCAGAGCACGAGTGCAGCAAGGGATTATTTCTGGACTTTAAAAAGATCTTGCTTCTTTGCTTGCATCAGCCACTGTCGAATTCTCTCTCCTTCAGCTCTTCCTCCTTTCTCCTGGGGCACACAGGGTCTTACTCCACACAGTGGGAGGACTCCTTTCTATCTCCCGACATCACTGCCACCATCCTAAGGGGCTCTAGTGGGACTCGTTCTGAAACTATTCTTGTTGAATCTTTTCACTGCTTGACAAACAACCCAGACTCCTCCTTATAATCCCCCAATAAGATATACATATTTTTAATTCTCAAGGACTCACTCATTATTACATTAAGAATTTTCAAGAAAGAAATTCAGCCTGCTTAGGGTCCATCTTGATCCCCAAGGATAATCTTGCTCTTTCCAAATAGAAATTGTCATATTTGTAAGCACTTCGGTTGGTTCTGATATCAGCAAGTGCTTCCTCTTACATAAAATTAATTGACACTATCTAGCAAAGACTCTTACCTGAAATTCTCCGGGTGCAAGTCGCATTTCACTCAGCAGCACCTCAGGGAAGACATATTGGGTTCCAAAGGTGCCGCTGAGGGAGAACATCTCAAACGTGGTAGAAGCCGTTTCCACTGAGTCACCACACGTGTGTAAGTCAGTTGTTTTACACTTCAGCAGAGTACAAACCTAGGGGAGTCATACAAACCAGGAAGTCACAAGAAAGCCATCCTGGATATGCCAATCAGCTTGATTTAATCCTTTCACAATGCATATATATATATTGAAACATCACATAATACACTGCAAATATATACAGTTTTTTATTTGTTATGACACCTTAGTAAAGCTGGAGGAAATTTTTAAAAATAAATATCTGAAACTGAGATGACCTTTTAGAAAAGAAAAAATAAAAATAATAAATAAAAATGCTAGATGCTCTCAAAAAAAAGTCATGAGAAAAATCAATTAAAATACCCTACTGTGGCAGTAATGGGAAACTGCAGGTAGTAGGGGATGAGGTGGGATTGGCAGTAGTGGGAACCTGCCAGGGGACAGCGGGGGGCACACCTCATCAACAAGGGTACCTGCATAACGAACATTTGTATACCTAATCTTGAATTGTACCCTACATCTTTAAAATTAAAAATTTTTTTAAATATCCTACTGACCTAGAAAAATACCTGTGCTCTTTTCTTCAGTAAAATACTATTACATCCTCATTACGTTTGTCCAGTTTATTACTGGATAATTCATGCAAATAGTAATAAAAATAAAGGACTTCAAACCCCAGTGCTTCCTGCAATTCACTCTCAAGCAGATTAATTACACAAAGAGACAATTATACCATTGGCCTATAGCCATGAACAACTATGCCCTCATTGTTCTCAAGCTAGCAATGCTTTTAATTATCATGAGTGTTTGATTTTTTTAAAGGTTTAATTTAAACACTAGTGTAAACTCTATCTTATTCCCTATTTCACACAATAAAAGTACTTTGGAGTCATAATAAGCACTAGAGTTGAACTCGTGGCAACCCCTGTCACCTGGAAAGTTGCATCCTTTCTATCTGAGCAAGGACTGAAACAGCTCTCCATTAAGATTTTCTCCACGACATTTCATAGCTACTTGAATATAAAATCTAAGTATATAAGTCATCTCACCATGCAAGTTTCCAAAAGGAGACTCATATTCATTTAACTTCCTCTGTACAGAATCTTCCAAGCCACCTTCATTTCTTGTGTGACTAAAACTGTAACTGGTCTCCCTGCTTCCACTTTTTCAGATAGACAGTAAGCACTTCAGGGCAAGTGTGTTAAGATAGGATGGAGATAACTTTCAGGTAGAATGAGCATACACTTCTATTTTGTTTCCAGAAATGCTACAAAAACCGAGAGTAGTTTTTTTTTTTTTTTAAGGTAAAATTCTACAAAGATGCATAAGTAGGAGGGCAGACCCTAGCACAGTTTTAGAAACTAGGGTGTTGATGCAAAAATTAGTAACTGATTTAGCAGATCCAAGAAAGCCTAGTACTAAACTAGCAGTGGGAAAAGCCAAGAATCAACCCTATCTACACTGCAGAATACTCAAATATTCCATCCTTGGGACCTCTGGGTACCTGGAGATTGGAGTAAAGTTGTGGCAGCCAAAGGGAGGAAAATTGATGGACAGTTGTGAAGGCTGCTTTGGTACTAAGTCCCCCAACGCAGATGACTGCCCCTTCTTTACTTCAGCAAAAGACTGGGAATTTATTTCCTGAGAGAGTAAAGCAGATGGAGATTTTTTAAAAACATAGCTGAGGCTGGGTGAGGTGGCTCACGCCTATAATTCCAGCACTTTGAGAGGGCCAAGTGAGAGGATTGCCTGAGCCCGGGGTGGGGGAGTGGGGGTGGGGTCGAGACCAGCCTGGACCACTTGGCAAGACCTCATCTCTGCAAAAAATTAAAAAATTAGCTGGGTGTGGTGGCGTGTGCCTGTAGTTCCAACAACTTGGAAGGCTAAGGCAGAAGGATCGTCTTAGCCCAGCAGGTGGATGCTGTGGTGGCCATGAGTGTGCTACTGCACTCCAGTCTGGGAAACAGAGTGAGACTTCGACTCAAAAAAAAAAAAAAGTAACTGAAGGAACTTGTAAGTCCAAAATTTAGTCTCCCAATCAACAAATAGGTTATGATCCAAAACCAAAATAGACAGAACAGGACATCCACACAGGGGAGTGGTAAAGAAAATCTTCACCATGACGAAGAGGGCAGATTCCAGGACAACATCTTTATTGTACATGGCATGAAGGACAGCCAGTTCAGATTACAGCATTATGACTCAAGAGAGAGTGTTGACGGAGATTTGGCTCCCACAGAGCAAAGGAACAAATAAAAAAGAAAACAGGGAATCCAAAGCAAGAAAAAGCAAAGACAGAATTCCTAGGACGATAGTAAAGGAAGTCTCAAGATGACAGCTGTGCAAAAGTACTAGAGGGAAACCAGTGCCGAGAAAGGCTATTAATTTAACACAGGATTACTTGATGAAAATGATCTTTAGGGAAATTGTTCTGAGATGCTGTTGGAAGGTGTGGGAATTTAAACAGAAAAAATCAAAGAAAATTCAGGAAATTTAGCCAGGCATAGTGATTCACATATGTAATCTCAGTACTTTGGAAGGTTGAGGCAGAGAATCACTTGGGGCCAGCAGATCAACATAGTGAGACACTCTCTCCACAAAAAAGAAAGAAAGAAAGGAAAGGAAGGAAGGAAGGAAGGAAGAAAGGAAGGAAGGAAGGAAGGAAGGAAGGAAGGAAGGAAAGACGGAAGAAAAAAACCAGGCCCAGTGGCATGCACCTGTAATCCCAACAATTGGGAGACTGAGGGCAAAAGGATTAGTTGAGCTCAGAAGTTTGAGGTTACAGTGAACTATGGTTGTGCCACTATTCTCCAGTCTAGGCAACAGAGAGATACTCTGTCTAATAAAAATAAAATATAAGTAAATTTTGAAGGCAAGGCAATTAATAACTTTAGGAAAAACAAAGAGAAAAAAGAATATGCAATCAATGCTCTACTCTGAATAATGTTTGCATAGCCATAACAATGTGAATACTGCATATTGACATAAATAAAATTTATATTGGGAGAATGGTAGAGGGGACTTAGGCAAGATGATGTAGCAAAATGTTCATTTTTCAGAATAAAATATAAAAGAAAATGCAAGAGAAAGGCTAGAAACAATTCAGGCAATAAGGGGTTGGAAAGTCTTGCATATGAGAAGAAATGAATGAATAAAGGAACTGAATGACGAACAAAATAGCATTACTGAGTAATCTAAAAATGAATAAATTCCAGGAGACACAGCTGAAAGATTCAAACGTGTGTGCCTTCCGAAAGGCGGTTGGGGCAGAGTAGGGAGGGAACTAGTGTTCTATAAGTCTTTAGTAGTATTTGTTTTCTTAATTATTTCTATGAGTTACTTTGATTAAACTAAGGAGGAAGGAAGGGACAGAACCAATTCAGGTGATAAGAAGGACTAAAGACATAAAGGAATTGAATAAGGAGTGACTTTCAATGCAGACAGTGTTTGTGTCAGTGAAACCCAGTAGTGTAGGTCTGGTGATTAAAAGAAAGATTATGTTTCTTTGTATTAACAATAATAATAATAAAGGTTGATATTTATTAGGGATGTCACACATGCCAATTACAGTGCTAAATACTTTACATTAATTTATTAAATCAAACTTCCCAAAAGCCCTGTGAAGAATATATTATGATGATTATCCTTTCTCCTAGGACTAGATTAGGTCCTCTAGTAAAATGCTCTAATTGTGTGCTGGACTTTTCCTTTACGGCATGTGTCACAGTTAAAATCATACAGTAATTTCTTTGTTTTCTGATAGATTTCTGTCTCCTCGTGAGACGTAAGCTCTTTGAAGGCAGTGAATACGTCTGCCTTGCTCATCTTAATATCCCTAGCAAGTGCCTGAAAATAGCAAGCATTACGCAGGTTTTGTGAATGAAAATGATCCACATGTTACTGATAAGGACAATCAGAGATGTAAAGAGGGTTGTCGCCAGGCCAAGGGGCCACAATCTAGTGAGGCAGATATTCACCCAGAATACTGGGGCTTCGGAATCCGTGTTTTCCCCTTGTTACCTCAAGCCCCCGAATTTAAATTTTGATTTCTAGCAGAGATTTTTATCCCTCCTTCCTTACATAGTTGGGAAATGGGTCTTGCATTCTAAAACACCACTAGAGGCTGGTGATCTGGATAACTCTCACCCTGATGGGCAGATACAGAGAGGAGAAAGAGCACCGACAGTAATCTAAGGAGGAAGACTTCCTAAATGCTTTGGGTAAACAGAATAAACTTCTTTCATTTATTTATTCTTTTATTCAGTGATTTACTCAACAATTCTTTAAAATATTTAAGTTCTACAGCAACTGCTCCAAACCGGCTTTCTTCAAACTCTGCTTCAAGCTGTTTTACCCGGCCCTTTACTACCCACTTTATAAAATGCCACAACTTCCTTCTTTCTTCACTTCCTCAAATGTCTTACAAAATTATGCAAATTCACTGTAGAATGTTTGGAAAATCTGTGTGGCAAGATGGAGTTTATTTCGCTTTCATCTCTTTTTATTTTGCTTCCCTTAGTGTGAAGATAGCTTTTGGTGATAATAGAGATTTTCCTTGGATAATAAATCATCACAGACTATGAAAGATTATCAGTATAATGCAATACCAAAGTTCCTTATTCTCAATGCAAAATCCAAAATTATCTGAAAATTAAAAAAGTTTTTGCAGCCCATTTGGCATTAAAGCCTAACTTTAATTAACGTAAGGTCATCATGTAGCTATCCAAGCTATTTAAGGTGAATATTCCCATGTTTTCCAATAGATATGCTTGATTTGGGGTATTGCCCTGGACTATGATGGTAATATGAAGTAATATGTTATATTTAAAATTGGGAAATTCTAAAACATGTCCAGTATCAGTAGTTTAGAAGGAAAGTCATTGTCCGGCAATATCAACAGAGAGCTTGGTTTTACCTGGCAAAGTTAACCTACCTCCCAACACTAAGAAAAAATTTCTCAGCAGTCTTCTTAGGTAGAGCCAAGACTCCGGGGGCAAAAGAAAGGAATAAAAGGGAAGAAGAGCTGAGAGATTACTATCTTGTTTTGTAGCCAACTTTTTAAAGTTAAAAATGTGTTACAAAAAAAATTAAAATAACACATTTCAATTTTTTAAATTTTAAATATTTATATGGCAATATAATACCATATATATGCCACATACATGATGCAATATATGTTAATACACCATATAATAAATGACAATATTTACATGGCAGTAAAATTCTTCTAGATTATAGTTTACTTAACTAATTTCCACTTGTTGGACATTTTGTACGTATGTTCATGATACTATTTTTTTTCCCCTTTCCTCCTGCACCTTAGAGCATTGATCAGAAGTATTGATGCCTCCCATGTTTTATCTTTCTCTTCTTTTGTTGCTCTTTCCCTTAGACCTACCAAGATAATCAAGGCTCTCTCATTTGCTGGAAAACAAGACAAAACAAAACATCTGACCCGTGAATCTCTCTCTGGACCTTATCTTGTTTCTCTTCCTCCTATCGCAGATAAGGTTTCAAAAAAAATTCACCCACTCTTTCAATATTCTCACTTACCTTTGACTTTTTTGACTAAATATGATCTGCCTTTCATTTTAACATTATGAGTCCAGGAAATCCCCTCAAAATCACACGCATTAATGCCAATAATGATCACCATATTGTGTAAATACACTTCAAAATTTTCTCTTTCTGAGAATCTCTACCTACGCGATGGTTACGTAGTTGTCTTTTTAAATACTCTTTTATTGCTCAGGCATATTTGCAGGTCCCTGTTCTTCTGTCCATTTCGTTTCCTGTCGTAAACACAGGAGCTACAAAAGGCTCCACCCTCAGCCCACGGCTCTTTATTGTCAACAGAGTCTCCTTTGCAGTGCCGTTCACACTTGTGTGTTTAACCACCCCTGTGTCCTACCGATTCTGAAGACGAATTTCTACATCCGATACTCTCCTCAAGCATCAGATCCACATACTTAACAGCCAAATGGCCGGCTCTCTGAATGTCCCCTAAGTGCTGCAAAACCAGCACATCCAAAACTGAACTCAGTATCTCCCCCCTGCTCCCCAGTCTGCATCTCCCTTTGTGTCCTGATCTGTCCGAGGCATCTCCTCCACTAGCCACTCTTGCCAGAAACCACATGTTCTAGATCCTTTGTTCTGCTTTCCCGTTCTATATCAAATTAGCCACTGAGTTCAGTTTTTGAAATATTTCTTGACTCCATACCCAGCTTTTATGCCTGTTAACAAAACCTCGGTTCGGGCTCTAATAGGACTATTTTAATAATCTAACTAGCCTTCTTGACCTTTGTTCCATCATCCATAGTGCAGCCAAAATGATCTGCTTCCAGCAACTGCCCATCGCTGACAGAATAAAGTTCGAGCCTTAAGGATACCAGGCAAGATCCTGCAGGATATGACACCGCTTCCAGGTTGATTTTCCCATCCTTTCTTCTCACATTAGGCCTTGGTAATACGGACCTGCTTGCCCTTCCTGGCAGAGCTTGCTCACGCGTACATCCACACCCTTGCTCACGTTCTGCACTCCACAGAGAATTCCTTCCTGCTCTTTCTTACCCGGATAACAGCATCAGCCAGAAACTTCCCTGTTTCAGCTCCTTAGTACTCCTACACCAAAATGTGCATCTGTGCATTCTCCGTACTACCACATGCCAACATACACTGAAATAACCTGTTCAAAGGTCTTTCTCCCCTACTAGAGACGATAGTCCTCAAGAGAAGAGTCTATACTTATTCGTCTTCATATCATACACGCTGAACACCTACCTGGCATATAGTTGATACTCAATAACAGTAGAGTGCTTCTCACAGAGCAAACAAAATGTTATACAGGGGTCATAGTTTCAGCACTCACGAGGCTCTCAGTCTTAGACAAGTGCATGACTAATATGACATGATATGTCTTTGATAAAGAAAAGCACAGGGTGTTCCGGGAGCACATAGAAAAGGTACCTAACCTAGCTGGCAAGGTAACTGTCAAGCTGCAGGAAGTGTCAGAGCAGACTTCTTAGTGAAGATAACACCTGAAAAGCACTAGGGAAGATGAGTGGATAGGGGATACGGCCTATGCAAACACCCCGAGGCTCTGCAGATGTTAGCGCACCAGAGACAGGGAAAATGTCTGCATACTGCAGAAGCCCAGGCACATGTGAGTACAGGTAAGAGAAGGGAATAGAGAGCGGGAAGGAATCACACGTCAAGACTTGGTGAGTCTTTCATGTTGAGAAATTTGATTTGTCAATTAGAAGTCAATGAGGAATTTTAAGCTAGAGAGCGATATAATCAGAATATAATCATTATAGTACAGGGAATGGAGTAAATGAGGGACAGCAGGAAGCCCTTCTGGGAGGTTGTTGCAATAATCCAGTGAGAGAGAGTGGGAGTCAGACCAAGGAAGAGAGGAACCGCATGAGAGGAACATGGAGCCACGTGTGGGCTGTGAGAGAATCTTTGCAGAAAGAAACCATTCTACCGAGCAATCTCCAAAGTCAACTCCATCGCTCTCCAGTACATACTGAGCGTCAAGCTCTTTATAAAGCAAGATGGGCATTAGTGAACACACAGGGCAAATGGCGTACTTTGTTCAGGCAGGAGATATAGATATTCAATAAGCTATTACAATTATCTGTAATTTGAATAATTTTAATACGGGTACTACAAACTGATGTTCTGCCCTTTTCCAGTCAGCTTAAAATTGAACTGACATCTAGGATTTTTTCTTTCTTTTTTTTTTTTTTTGAGTCAGAGTCTCACTCTGTCACCCAGACTGGAGCGCAGTGGCATGCTCACAGCGACCGCAGCCTTGTCCTGCTGGGCTCAGGCAAACCTTCCACCTCAACATTTCAAGTAGCTGGAACTGCAGGCGTGCGCCACCATATCCAGCTAATTTTTTTATTTCTTGTAGAGACAAAGTCTCATCATGCTGCTAAGGCTGGTCTCGAAACTGCGGGCTCTGGCAAGCCTCTCTCCTCAGCCTCCCAAAGTGCTGGGATTACAGGCATGAGCCATAGTGCCTGGCCTGACATCTAGGATTTCAAGATTTAGCAAATAAAAATGTAAGCCACTCAACTGATCTTGAATTTCAAATAAAACAAAATGTTAAATATATACATATTTTTTCAAAAATAGGACACACTTATACTAAAAATTCAATCATTGTTTATCTGAAATCCAAATTTAACTGAGTGTCTGTATTTTATCCTGTAACTTTTCTGACACCAAAATATTACCTGTAGATAATAGCACCCTTCCACCGTGTGCAGCCCATCAAATGCCCCAAGGGCGTAAACTTCATCTGATCTCTTCTCAGACATCTTGTAGCTCAGATGACAGCAGAGATCTTTCTGACAAACTGTGTAATTTCCCATAACATCTGTGAGCTCCACGAAGGTGAATTCATCAAAGAAGACGACTCCCTTAAATTTCTGTTTTTCTGATGAGACTGCCTCTATACTACTGGCGTAAGAAGTCCAATTCACCACTCTGGGGTGGTATGGGCGGGCATCCAGTTGCGAGAAGAGGAGTTTTCCTTCTTCTGTCTTCATATCATAATGAAATGCCCTTGGAGAATTGGGTGCATAGATGCCACTTCCTGGAAGTAATAAGTTGAAAATGCTATTTGTCAAAACCTCAAGTGCCCATGCCATAAGGGATAAGATAGACAAGTGGGACCTCGTCAAACTGACAAGTTTCTGCAAAGCCAAAGAAACCATGAAGAAAGTAGGGAGCTCACAGATTGGGGAAAAAATATTTGCCAACTGTATGTCTGATAAAGTTCTAACATCTAGGATCTACAAGGAACTCAAATGTGCCGCAAAGAAAAAAACAAACAGCCCCATTACAAAGTGGGCAAAAGTATGAATAGACACTTCTCAAAAGAAGACATACAAGCAGCCAACAGATACATGAAAAAATGCTCAACCTCATCAGTCATCAAAGAAAGGCAAATTAAAACCACACAGAGATACCACCTAACTCCAGTCAGGATGGCCATCATCAATAACTCAAAAAACAACAGATGCTGGAGAGGATGTGGCGAAAAGGGAACACTTCTACACTGTTGATGGGAGTGTAAACTAGTACGGCCTCTGTGGAAAACAGTGTGGCAATTCCTAAAAGATCGAAAAATCAACCTTTCATATAACCCAGCAAATCTCTCTACTGGGAACATACCCAGAAGAACCAAATCACACCATAAAAAAGATACCTGCATGGAACCAACTGTGCTGCCCAGCAAAAGAAGACTGTATTAAAAAACTGTGATACATACACATGATGGAATATTATGCAGCCATAAAGAACAATTTCATGAACTTCACAGGAACTTGGATGGACTTAGAGTCTATAAAACTGAGTGATCTTTCACAGAAACAAAGAATTGAGTATCACATGTTGTCACCCAGAAGCGGACCTTGAACAATTATCATAATACTATAAGAAAAGGATTGGCAAGCGGGAAACTGCCAGGAGGGGGACAGGGAAGCAGAATTGGCAGTAAAAAATTTTTAAAAAATTTTATTTTAAAGATGTGGAGTGCAATTCAGGGTTAGATGTACAAATGCTCATTATGCATGTACCCTTGTTAAAAGTGGTAAATTTTGGGGAAAAAAAGTACATTCAAGTTGAATAAAACTAAATAAATCTACAAGACAGTTGAGATGGAGGTGAATTATATAGCATATCACCGGCTAGATGTGCAAAAATTAAGAGTTGGAAAGCATTGTATTAAGGAGTACAAGTTAACTAGAAAAAGATGGTTGGGGGGGAGGTGGAATTGACAGTGGTGGGAATCTGTCGGGGGAGGGAGGACACATCTCATCAACAAGGGTACCTGCATAATGAACAGTTGTATACCTAACCCTGAATTGTACCCCACATCTTGAAAATAAAAAAATTTTAAAAAGAAAAAGATGGTTTCTGCCTGGTTTTGCTTTTTGATTGCATCAAGCCTTTTTAAGTCTTAAAGACCACACATTACCTGTCATTTTCATCAAAGGGTAATGGATATTGGAGGCAAGGAAGTTGACTCCCATGCCCATAGCCCAAGCTGAGTGGAATTCAATCGCTGACAAATGTGGCAGAACATTCATCCAAGCTGTGGGAAATAGTATGGTGTTCACGTGGAGATCTTTCACCAGGGTAACTGCAGGATCATGGAAGAGTATATCAAAGCATGTGAAAATGCCAAACCTTCCAAATGTAGTGTTGAAAGTCACGACCTCAGGGCTCTTGGGTGCATTGAAGTGATCTTCACCTATGAAAAGGTGCTGCTGCAATAAGCAGAAGAAAAAGGGGAGAAATGCTTTTCGGAAGGTGACCTGGATATCATTATGTCTGAAAAAGCAGAAGCTCACATCTCTTACTCAGTGCCAATTTCATCTTCGGTCACTGTCTTCACAAGAAAAGAGTTTGCCTTATAGAACCAGAGGCTACTCCAGCCAAACTGAGCCTTTGGTTCAATCTTCACATAACAGATATGTACATGGGTCTCCTTATCTACAAAGAGTCTCTTAAATCTTACAAGACATAGGAACAAAATAGATAGCTTCTATTTGCCAAGTACACTTAACTATTCCCTGTGGGTACAGAATCCTGTTTGCTCCTTTTTCCTCAAGACCAAGTCTATCTGGTAAGGAATTTTTCATTCTAGCCTTGACCCATTGCCAGAGCATATCTTTAAAGGGGCAAAGTTTAAAAGGCAGCATTATATATTAATGTATATAGCTCCTGCTGACTCTCTTTATGGGGCTTTATATATCCAGTCATTACTTTCATGGTTTATTTCTATTCTACTTCTAAAGTATGCTTATTATTATCAATAACTTTTTTTTCCTTCTTGCCTACTTTATTTTATTAAGCACTCACTAGTTGAATTATTTGCAAGTTAATTTTACCTTATGGTAGCGTGCCACCAGCGTACCCTGAGAATCAAATACCACATTAGTGTTGTATTGGTAACGGCCATCAGGGGGACACTGAGGGTCACTGGCATTGCATGGCTTCTTGTCTCCAATATTTGCCACGACATAGATGGAGTTGTTCTTGGCCAGGCAGCTGAGTCTTTCTTGGACTGGAGTGTGGCCAAATCTGGTATATGTTCATTGGAAGAGGAAAAAAAAATTTATCAATCTTAGCTTTTAACAAAATTCTGAATGATAATTGCCTGAAACTATTATTTAATACACACAAAAATAAAGTCTGAATAACAGTAGGTAGAAAAGAAGGATTAAGACAAGAAGTAAGTTCAGAGGAAGCCCATGAATGTGGAAATCTGGTTGTAGGACACTACTATAGAATAAGATTCCAGGATATTTATTTTTTTCTTCATAGCATTATCATCTATAATCATATTTTCACTTATGTGTTTATCTTACAATGTCTGCAGAATCTTGTAGCTATAATGGAGCAAAAACCTACACATTCTGTTTACTGAGTCCATGCCTAATAGAAAAGAGGCATTAAGAAGCATTTTGAATGAGTGAAGAAAAACTTGGAGGTAGGAAAACCCTGGAAAAATGGCAGAGTAGGGAGCACTAGGAATTTGCCTCCCCATGTAGTCAGCAATTGCACTTGCAGAATCTGTCTGATATAAATATTTTGTAGCTCTGGAGTCTAATCAAAGGCTTAAAACTTCCAGGGGAAGGTTTGGAAGGTAAATTGCAATTACTTTCATTCAACTTCTGCCCTTAGATCAGCAGTGGCCCTGGGACAGGGCTTGGCCCATCCCTCACTGACTGGCCCTGGGGCAGGCAGCTGTGCATGTGTTCCTAAAGCAGCTTGCAGGCAACTTATGGGAGCATGGTGGACAGTAAGGGTCCTGACTTCCAAATATCAGGGATCTATGTTCTGATCACTGATAGTTGCCTCTGATTATGGGATGCAAACACTAGGCAGGCAGCCATCGGAGTATGCAAACACACACACACACACACACACACACATTGTTGCAAGCGTCCCCTCTGACTGAAGTTACTTCCAAAAGACATAAAGGGCCAGTGCCTTCTTTTAAAAAATTTTTTTTTCTTTTTTACCTTTGGGGAGTTGAACATGTAAGAAATAAGGCATGCAAAAGCAATCAAATATACAGAGGACTGTAGAAAGTCACCATACATGCCCAGGGAAAGACACAGGTTCAGAAAAGACCTAAGAATCATAAGTTTAGCCTCCAGTTGACCCTTAATACGTAAGCATTCTAAACAATCAAAATGAAAAATAAACAAACATAGCAAATCCTGGAAAGAAGGATAATCTGATTCCCAGAGATACCACATGATAAGATTCAAATGTCCAGATCAGCAACAACAAAAACCAAAAACACAAATTATACAAATAAATAGGAAAGTATGGCTAATTCAAAGGAAAAATAATGATAAACCAACAAAAACCATCCCTGAAAAGACCACACAACAAACCTACTAGACATAGACTTTAAAACAATGGTTTTAAAGATGCTTAAGAAAGTAAAGGAAGATGTGAAGAAAGTCAAGAAAACAATGTGTAAGCAAAATGGAAATATAAACAAAAGACAGAAAATCTAAAAGAAATCAAAAATAATTTTGGAGCTGAAAATTACAATAACTGAAATGAAAAATGCACTAAAAAGATTCAAAGACAGATTTGAACAGGCAGAAAAAAGAATCGTATACTTGAAGATAGGACAATTAAAATTATTGAGTCTGGGGAACAGAAAAAAAAATGAAAATAAGTGAGCAGAGCCTCAGGAACCTGTGAGACACCATCAAGTGTACCAATATATGCATTTTGCAAGTCTTAGAAAGAGAAGGGAGATTATTTGAAGATATATGACTGAAAACATCACAAATTTGAAGAAAGGCATGAATATAAAGATCCAAAAAGTTCAATAAATCCAACTGGATGAATTCAAAAAAGACCCACACTGAGACACATTATAATCAAACTGTGAAAAGTCAAAAACAAGATAGGAATCTTGAAAGCAGCAAGACAGAAGTGACTCATAACATACAAGGGATCTCCCAATAAGACTATCAGTAGATTTCTCATTAGAAATTTTGGAGGTCAGAAAGCATTGTGCTGATACATATAAATTTAAAAAAATAAAAAAATAAAAAAATCTGTCCATCAAGAATCCTGCAGAACTGTCCAAGCAGAATTGTTCTTCAGAATTATTCAACAGAATTTTTCTTCAGAAGTAAGAGTGAATTAAAACATTCCCAGAATTTTTTTTTAAGCTGAAGGAATTTGTTACTACTACACTTGCCAGATATGCTCAAGGGAGTGCCACAGGATGAAATAAAAGACACTAGGCAGTACTCAGAAAAAAAATAAATATACAAAAAATAAATATATCAATAAAGGTAAAGACATGGGTAAATAGAAAAGCTAGTATTATTGGAACTTCACTTTATAGCTCTTTCTTTTGCTTTACACATGGTTTAAGAGTATATTGCACTAAAAAATTATTAGTCTGTGTTTTGGGGCACACAATGTATAAAAATGTCAATCTGTGCCATCAATAACTGAAAGGGCCCAGGAACGGAGATGTATAAGAGGAGAGTTTTTGTATGTTATTGAAGTTAAACTGGTATAAATTCAAATTAGAGTGTTGTAACTTTAGAATGTTAGTTGTAATTCTCATGATAGAAAAAAGAAAATAGTTATAGAATATACACTAAAGGAAATGAGAAAGATTAAAATGTTTCTCTGTTTTGTTTTTTTTTTTTTTGAGTTGGCGTCTCACTCTGTCACCCAGAATGGAGTGCAGTGGCTGCTCTCGGCCACCGCAGCCTGGACCTGCTGGGCTCCGGCAATCCTTCCGCCTCAGCCTTCCAAGTAACTGGAACTACAGGCGTGCGCTATCACACCTGGCTAGTTTTTGATTTATTGTGGAGATGAGGTTTCGCCAAGTTGCCCAGGTGGGTCTCGAACCCGCGGGCTCAGTCAATCCACCCACCTCAGCCTCCCAAAGGCGTGGGATTACAGGCTGAGCCACCGAGCCCAGCTGTTTGTTTTATTAATGATGACCATTCTTACTGGGGTAGGTGGTATCTCAATGTGGTTTTGATTTGCATTTCTCTGGTGATAAGTGAGGCTGAGCACTTTTTCATGTGCCTGTTGGCTGCCTGCATATCTTCTTTTAAGAAGTTCTATTCATGTCTTTTGCCCACTTTTGAATGGGGCTGTTTGTTTTCTTCCTTTCGGCTCACTTGAGTTCCTTGTAGATCTTTTGTCAGATATACCATTGGCAAATATTTTTTCCCATTCTGTGTGCTGTCTTCCTGCTCTCTTGATGGTTTCTTTTGCTTTGCAGAAGCTCGTTAGTTTGATGAGGTCCCACTTGTCTATCTTATTTTTTAAGGTATGGGCATTTAGGGTTCTGAATAGGAATTGGTTGCCAGTTCCAGTTTCCATAAGGATGTCTCCTGTGTTTTCTAAGATTCCTATAGTTTGAGGTTTTACGTTTAGGTCTTTGATCCACTTAGAGTTAATTTTTGTGTACGGTGATAGGTAGGGGTCTTGTTCAATCTTCTGCATGTGATCAGCCAGTTTTCCCAGCACCGTTTACTGAATATGTTCTCCTCTCCCCAGTGGTTGTTGTCGGAGGGTTTGTCAAAGATGAGTTAATTGAGAAACTGAAGCTTTGCTTCCAGAATCTCTATCCTATTCCATTGGTCTATATGCCTGTCCTTGTACTAATAGCAGGCTGTTTTGATTACTGTAGCCTTAAAGTAAAGTTTGAAGCCTGGATGTGTGATACCTTCTAAAACAGACATTTCACAAATAAACTCTTAAGGCATAAGAAGTGTTAATATTCTAGACAGTGTAAATGGTTTCTTGACATTCATAAAGCAAGTAATAGATAATCCAGAGATATGGACCTTATTGCATAGAAGGAGCCTACCTCAACATAAGAAAGGTCATATATAACAATCCCATAGCTAACATCATACTCTGTGGGGTAAAGCTGAAAGCCTTTCTTCTATGAACTGGAACAAGACGAAGAAGCCCACTCACTACACCTAATCAATAGAAGTCCCAACCAGAGCAATCAATCAAGAGAAAGAAATAAAAAGACATGCTAATTGGAAAAGGAGCTATCAGATTGTCCCTGTTTGCAGTCATGATCTTATAAATAGAAAAACCAAGGTGCCACCAAAAACTCTTGCAACCGATAAATTCAGTAAAATTGCAAGATACAGAATCAACATACAAAAATTGATAGCTTTCCTATACACCAATAATAAACTAGCTGAAAAAGAAATCAACAAAGCAATCCCATTTACAACAGCTACAAAAAATAATAAATTATCTAAGAATAAACTTAATCAAATAGGTGAAAGACCTCTACAAGAAAACCAACAAAATACTGGTGAAAGAAATGAAGGACAATACAAACAAATGAAAAGATGTGCTCATGAATCAGAAGAATTTATATTGTTAAAATGACCCAAAGCAATCTACAGATTCAAGGAAATTCCTATCAAAATACCAATGTCATTTTTAGCAGAAATAGAAGAAAATCTCCAGAGAGCTAGAATCACAAAAAGAAAAAAAAAGGAGAGAAAGAAATAGAAAAAGCAATCCTAAAATCTATATGGAACCACAAAAGAGCCTGAATAGCCAAAGTAATAATACTAAGCAAAAAGAACTAAGGTAGAACTAACCACCTGTTGTTAAAATATACTACAAAGCTATAATAACCAAAACAGCATGGTATTGGCATAAAAATAAACATATAGACCAATGGAACAGAATAAATAACCCAGAAACCCATTTATTACTAATCAACTGATCTTCAACAAAGATGCCAAGAGCATACATTGAGGAAAGACACCCTCTTCAATAAAGGATGTTCAGAAAACTGGATATCCATATGCAGAAGAATAAAACTAGACCCTTATATCTCACTATATGTGAAATCAACTCAAAACAGATTAAAAGCTTAAAAATAACACCTAAAACTATAAAACTACTAAAAGAAAACTTGGAAGAAGCACTTAAGATCATTGTTTGGGGCAAAAAAAAAATTATGTCTAAGGCCTCAAAAGGGGAAACCACAAAACAAAAAATTGACAAATTGAACTCTATTAAATTAAAAAACTTCTGCACAACAAATAAAACAATCAACAGTGAAGAGACCACCTGTGGAATGGGAGAAAATATTTGCAAGCAATTCATTCAATAGGGACTAATATCCAGAATATACAAGAAACTCAGTGTAGCAGCCAAGACACTGGTAATCTCATTGCAAGGGAGGTAAAGGATCTAAACAGACATTTCTCAAAAATACGAATGGTCAATGGGCGTATGAAAAAATGCTCAACATCACTAATCATCTGGGACATGTAAATGAAAACCACAATGAGATATCATCTTAGATGATATGGTTAGAACGGTTATATCAAAAAGACAAAAAATACTTGGAAGGCTGAGGCGGAAGGATCGCCGGAGCCCAGCAGGTCGGGAGCGGCCACTGCACTCCAGTCTGAGCGACAAAGTGAGACTCCAACTCAAAAAAAAACCAGAAAAGACAAAAAATAATGAATGCTGGCGAGGAGATGGAGAAATGGGAACCAAGAGCAGTGTGTTAACTGGGTACAAGATAGGGTTCCTTACTTCCTATCTGTTTTGTCTAGACCTGACTAAAACCACATACAGTCCTGCTGTGTCATGATCTATGAATATCTTATTTAAACCATATTCGCACAAATCACACACTTTGGTTATAATCAATTTAAGCTTTAAATATTTTATTACATGAACCTCATCAGCCATCTTATCAAGATGAAAGGAAAATTATTCATTCTAAGCTGACGTCTGGCTCTATTTTGCCAATGACTCACACAGTTTTGGAATTACAGATCCACACAGGGAAATATTTTTCTGTTTACTGGCAGGGAGTCTGAGACTGGAGTTTGGGCCTTGTTCTTTTTGGAGTCTCACTCTGTAGCCCAGACTGGAGTGCAGTGGCCGCTCCTGGCCACCGCAGCCTCAACCTGCTGGGCTCTGGCGATCCTTCCGCCTCAGCCTTCCAAGTAGCTGGAACTACAGGCGTGCGCTACCACGCCCGGATCATTTTTGATTTATTGTAGAGATGAGGTCTCGCCAAGTTGGCCAGGCGGGTCTCGAACCCGCGGGCTCAGGCAATCCACTGACCTCAGCCTCCCAAAGGCGCGGGATGACAGGCTGAGCTACCGAGCCCGGCTAGGACCTTGTTCTTCCACTCGCTACCATGAACTGTGACCCTGAACAAGTTATGCTACCTACCCAGACTCATTCCCTCGATGGAAAGATACCCACAGTGAATGTGGTTATTTCTAAGCTACCTTCCAGCACTGATTCCTGTGATTCCATAATTCATATCTACTTTCCTAATAAATATATTCATAGTAGATGAGAAGTTATCTGGAAACTTAGAGTTGACAGTGGCACTCTGCAATGAATTTCAACAAGGTTTTCTCAGAGAGAATAAGTTGAATTTTTCGCCATCTGTTTCTTTACCTGTTCGGATTATTACAAGGGATCCAGTTCACTTGAGGGTGTGGGATATCCTCCAAGTAGGGGTAGACAGATTCCCTGCTGAAGTTCCAGCCGTAAATGGCATCTTCTGGAGTCACAATAATATGTGCACCCTGTGACAAAAGTTGCTTAATTAAAATGTCTCAAAGGCAAGCAAAAAGGGGACCTACCTGAGGAACTAAGAACTGAGTGGCTGAGTAACAATTATTTGGGCTTCCCCCAATCCTTTCTTCTTATTCTTTTGTGTTTGCTATTTTTTTTTTTTTTTTTTTGAGTTGGAGTATCACTCTGTCGCCCAGACTGGAGTGCAGTGGCCGCTCCCGGCCACCGCAGCCTCGACCTGCTGGGCTCCGGCGATCCCTCTGCCTCAGCCTTCCAAGTAGCCGGAATTACAGGCATGCGCTACCACACCCGGCTGATTTTTTTTTTGATTTATTGTAGAGATGAGGTCTCGCTGCCCAGGCAGGTCTCGAACCCGCGGGCTCAGGAAATCCACTCACCTCAGCCTCCCAAAGGCGCTGGATTACAGGCTGAGCCACCGAGCCCGGCAGTGTTTGCTATTTTTATAATTTATTTTGTTGTCCCAAGCACAGTCATGTTCTAATCCTGCCATCATCGTTTCTAGGTCACTTTTTCACTTTTTCATAGACATTACTAGTTTTCCAAGCCACTCATGGCTCCGCCTCCCACTGTAGTCATTAACCATAAATCTAGCTGCCTCCCTGACCTTCAGTAGATGATCGTGCCTGGCTATGTCGGGATGGATTTATAACTCAACTTCCTACTCAGCCCTAGTCTTCCCCTGCACCATACCCTGCACACACGATCCCTGCTTCTCTGGAAAAGAGGGCTTATATCCTGGTCACCTGAGCTGTGCTGAGCTTGCAGTTGCTGCCTGGGCTAACCTGGGCACCTGCTGATTGAAGAGTCACCTTAAAAGCACTGTTACTTCTAAGGAAATCAATGGACTAAGGGTTAAAAGGAACATCAGAACTCCTGACAATCTTTTAAATTTTAGTATACGTAAGAATATATATTAATAGAGATATGTAATATGAATGTATCCACGACTTTGATCACACTTCATGGATCCCTGGTCTAAACCTGATCTATGAATATCTTATTTAAACCATATTCATATAAACCACACACTTATATTGTATAAATAGCTGTAGACTTAACCCTTTATTCAACTCAAGGGCTTACTGTGCATTCACATATATACTTTTATCTTGTCATTGGAAAGACGTACGATGTATATAATACATATTGGTAAGTAATTTGCAACTAAAGTTGAACTGTTTTCCACTTATAAACTTACCCCCAAACCTACAAACTCTTAAGAGCCCAAGAATCAGCCTGTAATCCCACGCTTTGGGAGGCTGAGGTGAGTGGATTGCCTGAGCCCGTGGGT